>NC_051154.1:349434503-349517589 GCF_013339745.2 Dermacentor silvarum | reverse complement strand
GGAAGGAATCATTTCTCAAGTTTCCCTCAGATGTCGACAGTTTGCCTCATCGGTGTCGGAAAAAAGTCATGTCACGCGACGACCTACAATTAGTGCAGGAAGAGATCATTTCTCAAGTTTCCCTCAGCTTGCAGCATCATAGCATCGGTGTCGGAAAAAAAGTCATGTCACGGCGTGGACTTACAATTAGTGAAGGAAGAGATCATTTCTCAAGTTTCCCTCAGATGTCGACAGTTTGCCTCATCGGTGTCGGGAAAAAGTCATGTCACGCGACGACCTACAAATAGTGCAGGAAGGGATCATTTCCCCAAGTTTCCCTCAGATGGCAGCATCATAGCATCGCTGTCGGAAAAAAGTCATGTCACGGCGTGGACTTACAATTAGTGCAGGAAGGAATCATTTCTCAAGTTACCCTCAGATGACGACAGTTTGCCTCATCGGTGTCGGAAAAAAGTCATGTCACGCGACGACCTACAATTGAGGCAGGAAGGGATCATTTCTCAAGTTTCCCTCAGATGTCGACAGTTTGCCTCATCGGTGTCGGAAAAAAGTCATGTCACGCGACGACCTACAATTAGTGCAGGAAGGAGATCATTTCTCAAGTTTCCCTCAGATGGCAGCATCATAGCATCGGTGTCGGAAAAAAGTCATGTCACGGCGTGGACTTACAATTAGTGGAGGAAGGGATCATTTCTCAAGTTTCCCTCAGATGTCGACAGTTTGCCTCATCGGTGTCGGAAAAAAGTCATGTCACGCGACGACCTACAATTAGTGCAGGAAGGGATCATTTCCCAAGTTTCCCTCAGATGGCAGCATCATAGCATCGGTGTCGGAAAAAAGTCATGTCACGGCGTGGACTTACAATTAGTGCAGGAAGGGATCATTTCTCCAAGTTTCCCTCAGATGGCAGCATCATAGCATCGCTGTCGGAAAAAAAGTCATGTCACGGCGAGGACCTACAAATCAGTGCAGGAAGGAATCATTCCAAAGTTTCCCTCAGATGACGACAGTTTGCCTCATCGGTTTCGGAAAAAAGTCATGTCACGCGACGACCTACAAATAGTGCAGGAAGGGATCATTTCCCCAAGTTTCCCTCAGATGGCAGCATCATAGCATCGCTGTCGGAAAAAAGTCATGTCACGGCGTGGACTTACAATTAGTGCAGGAAGGAATCATTTCTCAAGTTTCCCTCAGATGTCGACAGTTTGCCTCATCGGTGTCGGAAAAAAGTCATGTCACGCGACGGACCTACAATTAGTGCAGGAAGGGATCATTTCTCAAGTTTCCCTCAGATGTCGACAGTTTGCCTCATCGGTGTCGGAAAAAAGTCATGTCACGCGACGACCTACAATTAGTGCAGGAAGGGTTCATTTCCCCAAGTTTCCCTCAGATGGCAGCATCATAGCATCGGTGTCGGAAAAAAAGTCATGTCACGGCGTGGACTTACAATTAGTGCAGGAAGGGATCATTTCTCAAGTTTCCCTCAGATGTCGACAGTTTGCCTCATCGGTGTCGGAAAAAAGTCATGTCACGGCGAGGACCTACAAATCAGTGCAGGAAGGAATCATTCCAAAGTTTCCCTCAGATGACGACAGTTTGCCTCATCGGTTTCGGAAAAAAGTCATGTCACGCGACGACCTACAAATAGTGCAGGAAGGGATCATTTCCCCAAGTTTCCCTCAGATGGCAGCATCATAGCATCGCTGTCGGAAAAAAAGTCATGTCACGGCGTGGACTTAAAATTAAAGCAGGAAGGAATCATTTCTCAAGTTTCCCTCAGATGTCGACAGTTTGCCTCATCGGTGTCGGAAAAAAGTCTTGTCACGCGACGACCTACAATTAGTGCAGGAAGGGATCATTTCTCAAGTTTCCCTCAGATGTCGACAGTTTGCCTCATCGGTGTCGGAAAAAAGTCATGTCACGCGACGACCTACAATTAGTGCAGGAAGAGATCATTTCTCAAGTTTCCCTCAGCTTGCAGCATCATAGCATCGGTGTCGGAAAAAAAGTCATGTCACGGCGTGGACTTACAATTAGTGCAGGAAGGAATCATTTCTCAAGTTACCCTCAGATGTACGACAGTTTGCCTCATCGGTGTCGGAAAAAAGTCATGTCACGCGACGACCTACAATTAGTGCAGGAAGGGATCATTTCCCCAAGTTTCCCTCAGATGGCAGCATCATAGCATCGCTGTCGGAAAAAAAGTCATGTCACGGCGTGGACTTACAATTAGTGCAGGAAGGAATGATTTCTCAAGTTTCCCTCAGATGTCGACAGTTTGCCTCATCGGTGTCGGAAAAAAGTCTTGTCACGCGACGACCTACAATTAGTCCAGGAAGGGATCTTTTCTCAAGTTTCCCTCAGATGTCGACAGTTTGCCTCATCGGTGTCGGAAAAAAGTCATGTCACGCGACGACTTACAATTAGTGCAGGAAGGGATCATTTCTCAAGTTTCCCTCAGATGGCAGCATCATAGCATCGGTGTCGGAAAAAAAAGTCATATCACGGCGTGGACTTACAATTAGTGCAGGAAGGGATCATTTCTCAAGTTTCCCTCAGATGGCAGCATCATAGCATCGGTGTCGGAAAAAAAGTCATGTCACGGCGTGGACTTACAATTAGTGCAGGAAGGGATCATTTCTCAAGTTTCCCTCAGATGTCGACAGTTTGCCTCATCGGTGTCGGAAAAAAGTCATGTCACGCGACGACCTACAATTAGTGCAGGAAGGGATCATTTCCCCAAGTTTCCCTCAGATGGCAGCATCATAGCATCGCTGTCGGAAAAAAAGTCATGTCACGGCGAGGACCTACAAATCAGTGCAGGAAGGAATCATTCCAAAGTTTCCCTCAGATGACGACAGTTTGCCTCATCGGTTTCGGAAAAAAGTCATGTCACGCGACGACCTACAATTAGTGCAGGAAGGGATCATTTCCCAAGTTTCCCTCAGATGGCAGCATCATAGCATCGCTGTCGGAAAAAAAGTCATGTCACGGCGTGGACTTACAATTAGTGCAGGAAGGAATCATTTCTCAAGTTTCCCTCAGATGTCGACAGTTTGCCTCATCGGTGTCGGAAAAAAGTCATGTCACGCGACGACCTACAATTAGTGCAGGAAGGGATCATTTCTCAAGTTTCCCTCAGATGTCGACAGTTTGCCTCATCGGTGTCGGAAAAAAGTCATGTCACGCGACGACCTACAATTAGTGCAGGAAGGGATCATTTCCCCAAGTTTCCCTCAGATGGCAGCATCATAGCATCGGTGTCGGAAAAAAAGTCATGTCACGGCGTGGACTTACAATTAGTGCAGGAAGGGATCATTTCTCAAGTTTCCCTCAGATGTCGACAGTTTGCCTCATCGGTGTCGGAAAAAAGTCATGTCACGCGACGACCTACAATTAGTGCAGGAAGGGATCATTTCCCCAAGTTTCCCTCAGATGGCAGCATCATAGCATCGCTGTCGGAAAAAAGTCATGTCACGGCGTGGACTTACAATTAGTGCAGGAAGGAATCATTTCTCAAGTTACCCTCAGATGACGACAGTTTGCCTCATCGGTGTCGGAAAAAAGTCATGTCACGCGACGACCTACAATTAGTGCAGGAAGGGATCATTTCCCCAAGTTTCCCTCAGATGGCAGCATCATAGCATCGGTGTCGGAAAAAAAGTCATGTCACGGCGTGGACTTACAATTAGTGCAGGAAGGGATCATTTCTCAAGTTTCCCTCAGATGTCGACAGTTTGCCTCATCGGTGTCAGAAAAAAGTCATGTCACACTCATGCCTCTCACGTTCCAGTGTATTATTTGTGTATCCATATTGTTTATGTTTTTGGGCTGTGTGTCAAGAGACTAGTCTGGTTGGCTTACGGAGCCATTCCAGACCCCGTAATCCGGGGTGTCTTTCTTGGACCGATCGCAAAAATCGCGTCGCTCCGGAGGCGCTGGATGCGCCACGATGGCTTGGGGTTGTGTCCATCGACTCCAAGGAGCCGCTGGACGTCCGCTCAAGCGAGCGGGGTGTTTTCGGGGTGGGCCTTGCCTCGAAAAGCAGGGCCTTGGAGGCCACCATCCCAGAGGCCGATGGACTCTCATTGAGAGACGGCACAGCAGCGCTGGCTGCTGTCGCCTGGGGAGCTGGTGGCACAGCCGCGGCCACACTCTTTGTGGACCGGGCTGATGCCGGAGACTGCTGCGGCGTTGCCCCCCTACGCGCCTCACCAGCATACCCTGCAGAATGAAGAAAGGAAACACGCTTTCGTGCTTCCTTGGAAAGATATATTTTCTTTTAATTTTAGTGTGATGATGTATTTCTTTCTTCCACGTAGGGCAGGATCGAGAATATACTGCATGGTCACCATCGCAATTTCGACAGTGCAGGGCGCCAGTACAGTTGTCAGATGTATGTTCATGATCGGCACATTTTACGCATGTCAGTCGGCCTCGGCAGTTTTGAGAGACATGGCCGAATCTTTGGCATTTGAAACATCTGCGCGGGTTCGGAATGTATGGTCTTACTCGGATTTTCGTGTATCCTGTTTCAAGGGTATCTGGGAGAGTACTGGAGCCAAATGTAAGGATTAGATGCTTCGAGGGAATTTCAATGTTGTCTCCTTTAATCTTTATTCGCTGTATTTGTGTCACGTTTTGTTCTTTCCAGCCCTCGAGGAGCTGTTCTTCGGTCAAGTTCAGGAGGTCTCCGTCAGACACTACTCCTTTGCTTGTGTTCATCGATCGGTGCGGAGTCACCGTGATTTTTACATTACCGAGTGTCACGAGATTGCAGAGTTTTCCGTGCTGGTGCTGGTCGCGAACCTCAAGGAGGAGGTCGCCGCTGGCCATTTCGGGCCCTAGTGCATCGGTTATGGATTTATTTGGCAACAGTGAAGGGAGAAATCATTCTGGTGGTCTTTTCGGGGTTTTCACTGTGAATAACGTGAAATCGTGGGAAAGTGTCTTTGCGTTGGCCAAAAAAGTTCAGAATTTCTTCAGTGCGCCCTCTTTTGCTAAGAGGGCGATCAAGCAGACGAGGAAGGACAAAACATCCATAGATAATTAGTTAATTTCGGAGGCTATACCAGCCACCTACCACCGAGCCCAACAAGGGGACGCTACGAGACCCGAAGGAGACGCAGACGCCAACTGTACATAGCCACTATAACCTAATATAATAGACCCAAGGTTGGGTAAACTACACCAGGTTAACTAACCCTTGCTGCCTGGAAGATGAGAAGTAAAACGAAGTGAAGAGAAGACAGGGGAGATGGAAAGTGAGAAAGACGAAGGTTGCAGGGAGAGAGAGATAGGAAAAGGCAACTACCGATTTCCCCCGGGTGGGTCAACCCGCAGGTGCCGTCTACGTGAAGCGGAGGCCAAAGAGGTGTGTTGCCTCCGCCGAGGGGCCTTAAAGGTCTAAACACTCAGCATTGGCTCAAGCCCCAGGATCCCCTTTTCCCCGGACACGGCTAAGCCACGTACGGTTAAACGCGGGAGGGGCCAACCCCCATGTGCTCGGGTCCGTGGTGTCGCAACACACCAAATGCCTGCTGACGCAGACGCCCCTGCGGGGACGCGGACAATCCGAACAAGCCCAATCAATCACTTTAGTTATAAACGAACAGTTGCTTTAATTTGGTATAAACATAGCCGTCCTGGTACATTTGATAGTCACGCTTACTAATATGATTGCCGCCTTTTAAATACCGGCGAGAGCACGCGAGCATCGCTGTCACGCCGCGATCCGCCGCAAATATCTCCGGCTGCTCTCCCCTACCGGTGGCGCCGCTGCGGTGGCCTGGAACACTAGGCGAGCCGTACGCCGCCTCCATCGCATACGGCAGGCCACAGATGTGCGTTTTCATCGAGCGGCCGTGCCACGACCCACTCTACCTACCGACCTGACCAGCGAGCAGAACGCCAGCGCCCCCGTTGTAGCTCGTGTTGCTGCAACTATGAGCATCATGGCGCTACCAGTTACCCCAGCTGCTGCGCACTTTTGCTGTCGTCTGCTCGCGCCAATCCGCGATGTTTGCATGCGTATGCACTTCGTACGACAAAAAGAAAATGAGCGAAAGCGCATTGATTGAGCAAAATCAACAATAATGCCGCCCTGATGCGTGGCTTTGTGTAAATCACGAGTTAAGGCGCCTGGCATAACGCTTTATATTGAGTTCGCGGTTTACGCGTTGCGCCTCTCGCATTGGTTTACGCGGTTTACGCGTTTACGCGTTACGCGTTGCGCCTCTCGCATTGCAGTTCCAATGCGAGAGGCGCGGTGACAGACAAACACCTCTGGCCTCAAGGAAACATTCGGTGGAAGCCCGGAACAGCGGTGGTTGGTCTGGTCAGTTTAGCGACTGAAACGGTGGTCTCCGCCGCGCGGGGTGTAAGAAAGCCGCGTCATGACACCAAGGCCTCAAGCACACTGATGTATCTTCGACGGAGACTGCAAAGCTGTTGTGACGCAACATAGTATTCGTTTATGCACCAAAAGCTGTTATTGAACCTTTACAGGAGTTGAAGGCAAGATAATTGTTTTTTTTTGTTCCTGGAATGCATGACATTAAGTCATGAGTTATGTTGCAGTGCAAGTGGACCCATAAGGCCTAACTGCAATTGTGCTTGTCGGGAACAGCCATACTTCGGATGAGCGGCTTCGTCGGCAGTAAACCTGGGGAAACAGTACCGTCAGCCTTCTTCCTGGATATTTTTGTCGAACATGCCCAATTGCGCTATAAAAGAACTCGTGACCGACACAGGGCAACATCGCTTGGTGGTTCGGTTATATTTTAAAATGTTTTTCTCTTTGAATTAGTTTTTGAACTGCTCAATAAATCAGAAAGCTCAGGTAATCAAATAATAGAATGCTTTTTAAGGAGAACTGGAAATCACGTCCGTATACCTTTATTCACCAGAGTGATGTAAAAAATGGCATTTAAAAGTATTTTCAAATTTTGGCATTTATGGTGCATGAATTACACATGATTCAGCGAACTTCTCAAATATAATAATTTCCGGCGTCTTACTTGCCAAAACTACAATATGATTAAGGGTCACGCCGCAGTGGCGGACTCCAGATGAATTTTGAGCACCTGGGGTTCTGGCATTCGGTTCCCATCGAAATGCGGCCACCGCAGCCGGGGATCGAACCCGTGTCCTCGAGCTACTTTTCAAATGTGATGGCGCTTGGCAGAACCTTAAGAATAGTGGAGAATAGTTAAGAATAGTGGAATGTGGAGCACCAATATTTTAGGACAGTTGATATATGCTAGCTCAAAATGTTTATCATAATAAAAAATGACGCTACCTGACATGACAATTAGAAAGCACACAAAATCAATATAAGATGTGTGTTCCATCGAAACTGTAGACAGATATAAGGAACTCTAGACAGAAATCTTGCACAGCGTTGTCGGAAACAGGCATGTTATTGCTCCAACGCGCACAGCAATGGGCCCGACGGCACTGTACTTGCGTCCACCGCCAGGATAAAAAAAAAACACTTCATACTGTACTGCAGAAGCATAAATAAGAAGTATAATTACCTCGAAATGGTAAATCTGCGCCGGGGAAAACGCTGCACATCGATGCATGCTGATAGATCCACAAAGCCGCGAAGGGCAGGGGTAAAACAGTTGCCTTGCTTTGCTTTGAAGTATTATCAGCAGCCATAGATAAAACTATCCAAATATACTACTGCACGAATGAGATTGCACGGTTGCTAACACCACGGATTCCTTAAAAACACATCGCTCATTCACTAACACGCACGCCTCGCGTGACACCTCGCCTTGACATGGCAGCCGCCATGGCACACGTGCTGTGCGCAACTACGGCTGACTACGGTCACAGTTTTATGTCTTTCCTGCCCGCCGTGTTCTCTGCCCTACGCTACTCCTATTTGATGTCAATAAATATTACGGACTTTTATATGCGGTATCAAGTTAGCAATTTAGGTTAAAAGTTTAATATTTACTTTATGCGCACTTCAACAGAAAATACGACACTGCCGAAATTTCAGCCGCAAACAAATATGGTTGCTGTTATTGCACCGTCGTCGTCGTTCGTAAGCTGACCGGGCACCGCGATTCTGTCTTGCAGATTACGGCTGGTTGTTCGTTTTTTTTTTCGTTTTTTTTCATGGGGAAGTATTCGCTTGTGCTGTAAACACTAGCTGTGTCCTCAACGACTCATCGCGACGAGGCTCAGTGAAGCAAAATTGTACAGCAGAATTTTTAATTATTCAGTGATTAAACAGAAACACCTCTCCATGCAAGCAAGCGGTCCGCTAGTCTAATTTTTTATCAATTAGCTTTCACCAGCCAACAAAAGCTGCGGAATCCAGCAATACATGTATCAGACCAGCAACAATCTGCATAAGGCCAATAGGACCTATTAGTCTAATAGAGATACTAGTAGACACGCAACACTATTTGTATAAGACTAACAAGTCTAATACACAGGGCCTATTGGTCTTATAGGTAAATCAGTAGGACTAATAGAAATTTTTATTGGTTTAATACAAAACTTATACAACTAATACAAAACTGTATTAGACTAATACAAACTTCTACTAAATTTCTATTAGTCTAATAGAAAACTTATACAACTAATACAAAGTTCTATTAGAACTTTTGCTAGGGCTGAGGACAAAGTGCCTGAAAACAATGAACCTCCTAAAGCTTCTATCGCGCACAACATGGGGCAGTGATCTAAAGTTTATCTCGAACTTGTATAACAGTCTTGTCCTCTCACGCCTAATATCCAGTAATATTTCCAGTCTCGGGTATAAAGATATTGGGTTGTAGCGCCGATGCATGGCTGGCATCTGCAGGTATCCTTCCAACCTAGTAGCATCCTCTTGTTGGGCTCGGTGGTGGGTGGCCGCCATTGCCGCCGAACTTACGAAGGCTTACATCGCGAACGCTCCCCCCCCCCCCCCCCTGTAAGATTGCCCTTTTAAAGGAGGGCGCACCGAAGCACCTTTCCAGTTCTTTCTGAAACAAAACGAAGAGACCTATCCAAAGTACCATGTCCTTCACAGTGAAGGCAACACAACTGTAAGGAAACTGTCACCATTGCTAGTATCAAAATGCCTAGCAAACAATTGGACCTGGCTACAAAGCCTCAAAGATGGCAAGTGGAGACCTCCTCGAGCTGACGAAGAAAAATCAACTCGAAAAGCTCATTGAACTCACCCAGTATTTGTGACACTAACGTGACAATCTGTCTACAGCGCTCGCTCAACAAAAGTAGGGGAGTAATATCAGAAGATTTCCTGAACGTCAGGGACAAAGAACTCCTTGAAGGATTCCAAGAGCAGAATGTAATTAAGGTACAACGAATTACACTCTGGCGAAATGACCAACAGGTCCCCACAAAACACCTGATACTCACATTTGGCACCAGTACTGTTCCCACTTCACTCGACGCAGGATACTTGAAAATCAACGTCCGACCATACATACCGAACCCGAGGCGGTGCTTCAAGTGCCAGAAGTTCGGAAATGCATCACAATCATGCAGAGGAAAAGAAACCTGCGCAAAGTGTAGACCCAACGACCATCCCTCTGACAACTGCAACGCTCCTGCACAATGTGCCACTTGCAAGGGAGACCATCCAGCTTACTCACGGAGCTCCCTTGCTGGAAAAAAGAAAAAGAAATAATCGCAATCACCTCTGGGTTAGTGGCCCCAAAGGTCTCGTCTCCCGAAGCGAAGTCTTTAAGAATGCGCCGCTCGCAAGAGCGGATGTCCAGCGTCCCGCAAGAAGCGATGGACGTGACTACTAGTCAAACGGCGCCACCAGCACCCAAGGAGCATCGAGAATCTCTCGACGGCTCCAAAAAAGAGAAACCCCGCATCATCGGGCCCGAAAAGGGCTCTGTAAGTTAACCCTCTCATACTAGGCACACAGCACAAACCTCTTCTGCAATATGGCCACACAAATATTGCAGTGGAATGTTAGAGGACTTCTCTACACAATCTAGATGATGTCAAAGAACTTATCCATAGACTAAGTCCAAAAGTGCTGTGTTCAAGAAGCACGCAAACAGATTTTCTCCGAAAATATGCTATTTTTCATAAAGACCGCGATGACACTGCCGTGTCATCCGGTGGTGTGGCTATCGTTGTCGAGAGATGTTGCCTGCCGAGAACTAAAACTCCGTACGTCCCTAGAGGTAGTTGCTCTCCGAGCGGTGTTGTTCAATAAACTAGTTACTATTAGCTCTATATATATCCCTCCGAATTATCCACTCCAGAAAACAGAATTTCAAAACTTGATTGATGAACTTCCGGAGCCATACATAGTTTTTGGGGATTTAAACGCGCATAACACTTTGTGGGGAGACAGCCATTGTGACGGAAGATGGCGTTTAATAGAAAAGTTTCTTTTTTCCTCGGATGCATGTCTCTCTACTCAATAAGAAGGAGCCGACGTATTATAGTGTTGCGCACAAAACCTACTCCTCAATAAACTTGAGTATAGTACCCGGTACACTAATGTCTTACCTTGATTGGAACGTTATTAAGAACCCCTACGGAAGTGAGCACTTGCCAGTACTCATAAATGTAACAAAACAGACTTAATGCTCTCACATTTTCCCCGATGAACGGTTGAGTCAGCAAACTGGGTTCTCTTCGGAGATATAACATATTTAGCTCAGGATGACATTGCTGGTTTTAACATAGACGATGCTGTGGCTTACTTGACAGGTTTCATAATAGAGGCTGCCACAAAATCCATCCAACAGAATAACGGGCTAGTCAAAAAGCGTCGCATCCCATGGTGGAACGACGATTGTAGAAAGGCTCGGAAACAACAAAACAAGGCTTCAGGATCGCTTCGCGACTCGCCAGCTGCCAAAAACCTCATCAATTTCAAACAGGCAAAAATCCCAAGGCAGAAGGACACGTCGACGTGCTAAGAGAGATAGTTGGGAGCAGTATCTTTGCAGTATAAATTCCTATACGGACGAAAGAAAAGTGTGGAACAGGAGTAAGCAAATTAAAAGGACGTCACACAAAATCACTCCCCTTGGTAAATAAACAAAGAAGGTGATAGCCTAGAAAATAAGGCTGACTTCCTGGGTGAACATTTTGAACACATCTCCAGTGTTCGCACTACAGAGAGAACACTTCTTTAAGTTCAAAGAACGCGCAGAGCGACAGCCCCTCGAACGCAAATGTGCGCCAAATGAGACATCTCTAAACTGTTGTAACTACTCCTCACCAGGTGGCGATCGTATCGTTTACGAAATGATTAAGCACCTGCACCCTGAAAACACTATTAAGGCTTTTCAATCCCATGTATGCAGCTGGTTACATACCATCTTCATGGAAGGAAAGTGTGATCATCCCTATACATAAACAAGGCAAGGACCCATCCTTAGCCAGTAGTTATAAACCAAATAGCATAGACAAGCTGTATTTGCAAGTTATTTGAAAAAAATGATAAACCGGCGCTTGATCTGTGTGCTTGAAAGTGGCAAATTCCTAGACCCCTTCCAATGTGGTTTCAGGGAAGGTATGTCCACAACAAACCACCTTGTTCGCATTGAGTCCTATATTAGAGATGCTTTTATATATAAACAGTTCTGTCTCTCAGTATTTTTGGATCTAGAAAAGGCTTACGATACGACATGGCGCTACGGCATCCTCCGAGATCTTTCGGCGATGGGTGTCCGTGGCAACATGTTGAACACAATCGAAAGTTATCTCTCTAATCGTACATTCAGCGTAAGAGTGGGTAACGCTCTGTCTACGCCCTCCACCCAAGATGTACCGCAAGGGGGGCTTGCTTAGTTGCACGCACAATGTTTTATTCCGTTTATGTCGACGACGTGCAAATAGCCTTCAAGTCATGCAATATTGCCATCTGCGAACGACAAGTGCAGCTTGCAATAAACAAATTGTCCAAATGGGCAGATGAAAATGGTTTTAAAATAAACGCCCAGAAGAGCATTTGTATGCTCTGTGGGAAACTAACGAGACGCGAAGAAACCAGACAGAGAGCTCATCGTTCCAACTTCTTCTCTTCGCAGTGCTCGCCTGCGCGCGTTTATTCGTCTTTTTCTACATACTCCCGCCCCCCAGTAGCGAAGTCCAATTCACGCTTGTGCGATTTCTACAATGGTTTTCTTGTAAACTTGCCATCTTGAGCTGTCACACGGCAGGGTCAGGTTATTCCATCTTCGCCAGGGAAGATATCCACGACTCGTCCCAGTGGCCAAATACTTCTAGAGAATATGGGCTCCTCGATGAGGTCACGTCGAGTAGATTCAGCACTTACAGAGCTCCGTAGTCGCTGTTGGTTGGCTCTGGGGAGGCACAAAATGAATATCCGACAAGAAAAAGCGCAGGACATATTGGAAAGGGCTCTGTAGCGTCAATATTTTCAAGTCGGCCACTAAGTCGAAGCTGCCCGCTTTGATCCAGGTGAGGGTGGAGATCGCGCAGTTACAGAGTGTTTCGGGACAGTGTCTCTAAGCTGAAGGTGTTCAATATTCGCGAATACTTCGAGCTTTACACGACAGATCCTGAACATTTCAGCCAAGTTTAGCTCCTCTGTCGAAATATTTCCTCGAGTGACGTTTGAGTACGACTGCTTCGATCCGCAAACCAAAATACCCAGGCGGTGACGGGCAGGAGCTTCTGCAGCTTGCTAAACTTCCTTACGTCCATCATCAGGGTGTCCCCCTTTTCCGGTGCTTGAATAAGTACATGTTGCGTGTCACACTCTGACTCTTCGTAGATCGGTGTGCTCATGTCTGAGTCTGCAGGCCAGGCCGTAGAACTTCTCAAAGAACGTTTTGGCGATCGTAAAAGGATAGTGCAGCACCACCTGACAGCGCTTAGCCATCTACCTCATGTAAAGTCCGGAAGCGACGTACGCGGCCTCAGGCAGCTCTATGATTCCGCGCAACTGCATATCCGCTGTCTGACTGCACTAAACGTACCCACTGTCAGTTTCTCTGCAATGCTGATTGATATTTTACAGAAGGCATTGCCATACGAGATTGTTCTTGCATATACGCGAGGAAAGCGGAGTGACTTTCAGGTAACCTGAGTCTGATACGAACGTCTCGGAGCCAGCAGTAGCAGCTGCAGCATCGGAAGCGGAGTTAAAAGAGCTGCTCATGTTCACACGTGTTGAGGTAGAAAGCCGAGAGCAGTGCAACACATCGCCGCAACGATCTGTCGATAACCGTGCTGAGAGAACTCGAGCCAGCAGCACCGCTTCCATACTGCACAGTGCATCATACAGCTGGAACGAGTGTTTCTTCTGTCGATCTAAGAAGCACAGTACACGCTCCTGCGACGCAAACCTATCTCTTGTTTCGAAGAAAGAGAAGCTCGCTAAGGATAACCGCTGTTATAGATGCACATCACGAGGTCAGCAGGCACGGTCCTGTCATGTCAAACTCACGTGCTCAGCTTGTCACGGAAGACACGCCTCGAGTATGTGTGACCCGAACTTCATTCAGGAAGAAAGACACTAAAGCGGAAACTTCGCGAACAGCGGTGGCTTCGGGTAGCACAGCTGGGATTGTCTCGTCGCAATCACTAATGCTTTGCGACAGATTCCACAAATGCTTGCACAAAGACGGACAAAGAAGTGTACCTGCAGACTTTTCGCGCTTTTGTCGTTAAAAATAACAGGTCCACTTACATCAGAGGGATTCTAGATGGAGGCAGTCAGAGATAATTCATCACAGAAGATCTCGCTGTGAAACTACAACTGCAGATATTGGGAGAAACCCGAATTGGGGCATTCAACACGTTTCGCAACGTATCCCCAAGTTCCGCTGAAATACGCAAAGTTGTTGAAGTCCCACTGCGTAGTCAACAATGTTCCGACATCTATATGGTTCAAGCAATTATAGTTCCCGTTATCTGCCACGACATTGCTGCGCCGACAGCTGATAACAACTTCATTCAGAAGCTGCGACGTCAGGGCAAATTTCTTGCTGACGACAAGAATTTTCTTGAAGCGGAGACTGATAACGGCCTCAACTTGTTGATTGGAGCTGACCATCTTTGGAAAATCATGACGGGAGAAGTTGTCAAGAGCGAGGAAGTTCAAGGATTGGTTGCAATCAACACGGCACTCGGTTGGACACTGCAAGGGCCGAGTCGCCAAAAAGCCTGTCTTGACTGCGACGCTAACGTTATGGTCTGCGTTCTGCGAGTGGACACAATTAGAGACAACGAAACAGCGCTACCATGGAAAGAAGACCAGAAACAGCTACTTGGAAGCAACCATGATACCGCGCTCACACGTAAACAAAAACTGGCAAAGAGGCTATCGATGAAGAAAGTATTATTGGAGCAATATGACACAGTCACTCGGCAATACCTGGATCTAGGGCACGCTGAAGTAGTACTTAAGGATGTTCCCATTCATCGAGTCACCTATTATATGCCAGATCGGGAAGTTTATACGAGAGGAATCGCTGACCACCAAGCTCCGGGTTGTGTTTGACGCATCGTCACACGCTCAAGGCTTCCCATCCCTCAACGACGACTGCTGTGATAAAGGGTTCAACCTCAACCCAGAGCTTCGACAAGTACGGCGCTCATCATGCGATTCGAAGCATTTTCACTGCGCCATGTGGACAGACTCAACGAGCACGCTGAGCTGCATCCGGCATGACTACGAGAAGTTGGGTCAGTCTGTAAAGCATAGAGTGAAGGAAATCGCCGAAGCTGCTGACCCACTGCAATGGCGTTACTGCCCAGGAGAAGACAACCCGTCAGATTTATTGACTAGGGGCGGATCTTTAAAGGTTCTACGTACATATCGCGGCTGGTGGAAGGGACCTGAATGGCTGTCCCGGCCAGGATTGGCCCAAGGCTACCGAATCTTGATATGCCAACATTTAAAAGCGACATTCACAAATGGGCAGCTTTCTGGGAGCAGTTCAACAGACTGTTCAACAATGCTATATCGACCACGACCAAGTTTTTCTATTTACGGCATTATCTCGCCGGGGAAGCGGCAGCGGCCATTGCCGGTTTACCGACTTCTGAAGCTTGCTACGCAGATGCCGTAGAACTTCTCAAATCTACTTTTTCACCATCAAACTTGTACAAAAGCTTGGAGAAAGGAAGACCCAGTTTCTCCGCAAACACTCTGGCTCCTACTTGCAAGGGCTCATCCAGAGCTGTTTCAATGCTTTCTGTGCTGCATTTGTTGGCGCACTGAACTTCAATGTGATCATGTTTGCTGCTTTGCTTGAAGGCTCCCCATACTTCCCGATGATGCATTCAAGGATATCTGCTGCTGACAACGCGAGGCTCTGTGGTGTGTCCTCGGGCTGCACAGGTTGCTCCTTTGCAAGGAGATTCACTTGAGATGTTCCCCCTACTAAAAAATCCTATTTGATTTCAAACGGGTTTCATCAAATAGGATTATGGAATGGGACCCCTTTGAACCTGTTTAGTCCAGACCTGTTTGCCCCTGTTTAGTCCAGATCAGTTTGTCCCCGTTTGAACCCGTTTAGCCCAGACCAGTCTGTCCCCGTTTAGCCCACTGCCGTTTGGCCCTGTTCATTCGTCCTGTTTAACCCAGTCCTGTTTACCCCTGTTCGAACCTATTTATTTCCCTATTTGGGCGAGGTTCCGTTAGACTGGTCCGATGTCACTTAACATAAGTCACTGTTTAAATCTATTTGGTGCACTTATGCATTTGAGATCAGCCTTAAACGATTTTTGTGTGGCCTATGAGTGCACTTGACATGTATGACCAATAAGAGTATGCAACATGAAAAAGATCGGTAGCTCATTTTCAAATGTACTACAAGTATGCAAATGTAATTCTTGCAGGTGTACTGCATGCTTTATCATTTGTACTCATCTTACTGCAGTGTTGTGTTGCTGTCATGGTTTGTGCATAAAACAAATGTACAGCAAAGCGTAATTTTAAGTTGGAAAAACGTAGGGTGAAGAGGACTTTAAAAGAAAGACATAAGTATACGTTACGTATGTTTTTATGTACACCCATAAATATTCGTGGCTCAGTATCGGGACTTACTGATATGTTGAGATATCAGAGTTTGAGTTAACAAGGGTTCAAGGGATAATCCGGAGTCCCCTACTACAGCATGCCTCATAATCATATCGTGGTTTTAGCATTGAAACTCAAGAATTTAATTTTTTTAGAGCAAACAGTAAATGCATAAGACCAAATGCTAATATAGAATATGCTGACAGCAGCCACATAAACAAAAGTTTCATACTTTCAAGAAATTGTCCGATGGTCTGAGCAAAGATCTACTAATGCCAAAATTATGGCCATTAGCTTTAAATGGCCTATTCTGCAATACCTTCCTACATTTACCTCAAATTATACGTGCAGTGTACATACATGGTACTAACTACAGCTGAAAAAGATTGGCACTATTCATTGAAGTAAGAAGTGCATGGTACTTTTTCACACAATTGCAGCAGTTTGCCTTGCGATTGTTAGCCTATGCAAATGGATTTAAAACTTCTTGACGTCCCTGTCCGCTGGAAAGGTTCAATAGTCACATTGCGGCTCCTTTCATCAGTTTTTGTCCACAAAGTCATGCAGATAAAAACGTTACCCTGAGTTTGAACCTGTTAATGCATTTCGTTTCATAATAATGAAATTGTGGTCACTTAAAAAAAAGAGCTCAAGTTGGGGAGCAGAAACAGATTCCAGGGTTACACTATGGCAGCTACACACGTGGACCTATTCTTTTACTTAAGAAGGAGCTGACTGAACGCATGTTCCACGGTGCAGGTTACTCTCGCCAGGATATCGTGAAGTATCCTGCAGTGTTGAAGTTCAGTCCTTTGCACAAAACAAGCCAAATGTATAAATGACAGGCTGCGTGACCATGCAAACTTGATGTGTGGGTCAGTTGGCATTAGTATTGCACTGCTCTCAGTGCAAGTGCACTCATATTTAAAAACCACTTGATTGTGGCAAAATATAAGGGCCAGAGTGCTTCAGAGATATGTGAAGCTTTCCTTATTCAAATGACAAGGAACCAGTGTGGTAGCTCCCCATCAATAGAATTATTAGACATTGAGACTGCTTATCATCACTGTAAAACAAATTGCGCTAGCCATGCCATGCGCCCTTTTTGTATTTGTGTCAGCAACATGCATTCAGATTGATCTAGTCCAACCCTTTCGCCCTTTGCACCATATCGCTGTGCGAGTAAAAACTGGACTTTTTCTTGGTGAAAGAGTTCTAGTTTAACACATAAACTAACTCCACGGCAGTTTGCAATAAAGGAGTATAAGCATCCTTTGAAAACGTGCCCATAAAGAACAGTGCTAAAAGAGCTCTTTAAAAACAGAACATGAGTGTATCTGTCATAAAGGTCAACTCTTGTGTCTTTCACTTAACATATTTTTCAATACCAATATTGAGGTGCAAGCTCACCATATTATATTACCTTGCCAATGAAGCAAATCACAGTGGTGCTTGACTGTCGTGGGAACAACTCGGATGTGAAGAGTGGCACCAATCCGCACCATAGCATGGTCTCCTTACACTTCATCTCCAGGCCCAGCCATACCTATAGCAGTATTAAAACAAGTGAGCTTAGTGCCATAAGAGAAACAATATAGAAAGTGACACTGTGAACAAAGCAACCTTCATTAGGCATAAACAGTAATAAAATGCAGACATTGTACCCATAGCTAAGTTGACTTTGAGCAACATAGCATGCACAGTAAGAAAGATCTGATGTATGAGCCATCTACTTGAAGATTACTCGAAAGCCCCTTAAATTTTTGCCGCCTTTCATGCACGAATGGCTGTCTGGCTGAGTAAACCTGGTTTATCCCAGATATAGTGTAAGCCAGCATTGTCACTTGGGGGGGCCAATCCTAATATTATTGCAGAACATGTATTCTTACAATGATGTTAATGTTTTTGTATGGCCATCCTGCAGACCCTGCAAACATTATAGCATCGATAAGGCTAATCGCATTACCCAATAAGGCTAACCAATAAGTGTCCCAAGAAGCATAACTCTGCATTTCTACCGGGAAGCATTCACTACATTTTGACAAACATGCTTCTATAGCTTCAACCCTATTTTCATCAACATAGTACAAGCTTCAAGCATCTGCACAAACTTAATGCAAAAGGGTGCCATTAGGAATACCACAATAGTTTCCTATCCAATTCAGCCTTTAAAATAAACACTGGCAAGTTCATTACTATGCCTAGAACAAATGAAGCTGTTCTGGAATTGAATAAGCCTCTTTCATACATGCGAAAATCACCACCACTATGACTTGCTTATGGGCATTTTGTCGACAAAAAACACCAAGCACAAACAAGAGTTGAAGCTTGGGCAAGTCGGTGACTGTTCATTTTGATGGTGCTCACAATGAACACATGTGAGGGAAATAAGCGACAGAGAGAGAGTAAAAGCGTGCTGTGCTCTATCGCTCTCTGTCTGACCATGAATTCCTTGGTATGCGTGCACTGTGCATGTTCCTTATCTCTTTAGTATCTGTGCACAGTGAATACCATTGAAAGGAACACAGACGAGATAATGCTACAATGGATACAATGAGCAAGAAACGTGCCTTCTGATGCAGCACATCCTTATGCGACAATTTTCTGGCAACATCCTAAGCCTGCTATTGCACTGAAAATGGCTTATTCGAGCTGCTGTACAAGACAAGTTTGCTTTTACAGAAGACTGATGACATTTGTTCAATTATTTCGACAAACTTGTGGTTATGCAGTAACGTGAAAAGATGGAATCATTAAAAGCCACCTAAGTTATTGTGTAAAAAAATTAAATTACATTATGGGGTTTTACATGCCAGAACACGAAGCACGCTGATCATGAAGCACGCCGTAGTGAGGGACTCCGGAATAATAATGTGCGCCTAAATCCAAGTACACAGGTGTTTTCGCATTTCACCCCCTTGGAAAGGCAGCCGCCATGGCCACGATTTCATCCCGAGACCTCGTGCTTAGAAGCTCCACGCCATAGCCACTAAGCAACCATGGCAGGTATGCAAAAAAAGAAAGCATACAGTCAACTCCACAGATCAGGCTAGGTATAAATAAGCAACAGTCAACAAGCTGAACCTTTGCATTATTGCTTTGCATAATGGTTGAGGTAAAAACAATTGCCGAAACATTCCAGACGCACTCGACACGATTTGGAGAAGACAGCATATGAGAGTTAAAAATGTTGAAAGGGAAATGTTTAGAGTAGTGCTTTACTCCTGCAATGGTTTTTGTCAGTGCGCCAGTGAGCACAGTATGGCTACGGTAACTGCTGAAAATAATAGAACCTCGTTATGACTCTTTAGGGACTGATTTGCATTGTGTTGCATGCCTCAGGAATTTACTTATTTATAAACATACCTCACAGGCTCCAGTTGGAGTATCGCGTGAGGTGGTAGGAAAAAATTTCTGAACTAAAAAGGAGAACATTCAACAAAAGAACTCAAAAAGAAGAAAAAAAAACATACTCTCTCACAATGTGGCTGCAAATCAGGCAGCTAGCTTATAAAAAAAAGCAATTAGAAACAGTTTCATAGTGGTAGTGCTTTAGGAGAGAGAATGTTAAATTCTGAGCTTCGAACACTTTCAGCCACCTTTTGTGGCCTTTTGTTCTGAGGTCCCGTTCTCTCTAGTATTATGGGAATCAATAACCCCGCTCCCCCCAAATTTTTTTAAAATGTAATACACAATTAGGACAACTTACGGAAATATAATTAAGAACACAGAATTTGCACATGCACGTATGTTAGAAGAGAGAGAAACGAAAGTCTACAAGAATGCGTAATAACAAAGGTAACCAAAGCCCTGCTGCTTTTGTCGGGCAAATCATAGCAAGACATGAAAGGATATGCGTGCCTCACAAGATGGTCCCTAAAAATTGTCACAATGCAGTCAGTAGGGAGCACATCATGCATTTCTACAATAGCCTCCAATTACATATAACTCAAAGGAGGCTACTTAAATGAATTGATTAAACTGAAGGTAGGCCAGATTCAAAATGTGCAATTCAAGTAGACCGAAACTGCAAGTTATGAATATGGCATATTCATGGCAACAGTGCTGTACATTATGTCATACATGGCAACCTGTGAAGTTTATATTTTGTAAAAAATTTGCAGACCAAAATTTTTTATTGGCGAGATAGCCCACATTTTTTAAAGCTTCCTCTCAGCACCCACACTGTTGCATTGATTCACACATAATTAACCATTATTTAACTTGAGATATAGCACACAAAGCAGCAGCGAACTTGAAACACCAGAACTGACAGCACTGTTTTATATCACAGAGCGCATTTTCAGTGTTCTTGCTGCTGCCGATTTAGCCTGTTTAAGGAATTTATCTGAACAAACTGGCCTAAAGCAAGTGCCCCCTCTGGTATACTCGTTAGAGATCTTCACGAAAAATTCAGGAGAGTTGACAGGTATGAATTATACCAACAAAACCTACAGCTTGTCTAAGTGGCAGGGACCGTTTTGTACACACCTTGTCGCAGCATGCAGATCAGATGCTTTGCCGTGCTGTTCCGGCTGCAGAAATGTCTTAGGTTCTTATGCGGTGTAGAGATGCCTCTGGTTCACGAAATCTTGACATCCCTAAACAATAATAAATGTTCGATTTACTGTAATCCCTGCTGAAACTGCAAGCTTGCGAGTTAACAAGTTCATGTTACATTCTGAAAAGTCTCATACAACCTACACGAAGCTGCATATGGTTGTGCAAACATCTGATTGTTACATCACGGGTGGTTATTTAACATGAAATGAAACTGCAGCAAACATAAATCTACTATCAAAAGCGTCACACAAACGCACATCTGTAGTAAGTGAAATGTGAATTGTACTACGAAGAAAATTCCTTAGCACATGAAAAGTGTTATCGAATTTCTTTATGCGGTGGAACAAAGCATTGTCTCGAAGGACGATGCACTGGTAATTACAAAAACAAACGCCCTATTTTTCAGTAGAAAAAAATTCGATGAAAAAGAAACACTGCTGTTGTAATCTCCGGTTTTGTGAAAAATAATCAAACATTTACAAACACACGCAAACACACAGGACACCCAACACAAGTAATACAGCCTCTCTGGCGACACTATATGTAGGAGAATTCGCATACAAGCTAAAATCTGGCCATGCGTCAGACACAACAATCTAGTACCATCTCGTGCAGCCGTTAGCTGACGTACAGCCTCCCGCATTTTTAACTATATCGCACCAGCATACTATGAAATGGGCGTGCGTCGGCCTGAGAAGAGCAGCTTACCAGATGACGCTTGCGCTGGAGTTCTTTATGCGCGCCTGTTTACTTTTGTCGGTCTCGCTAAGTATCGCCGTCGAAGGCGCTACAATGACCCATGATCGACGCTCGCGCAATATAGTTACAAATGCGGAAGGCTGTACTTCTAGAAATACCTATACAGAAATTATGTACACAAGCAGTAACTTTCCTGGTTGAATTCTTTCTTTACCATTCAGGTCAAACAATCACCGGCGCTAGCATACGTTATAGCAGAAAGCAAATACACGATAACGCTCCTGGCAACGTCCAATAAGTTTCAGGAGATTTTTCGTGAAACTGTTCCCTAATGTGCACGAACATTCGAAAAAACACATTTATCATTGTGGTCGCTTTAATAATCATCTCGTGATCCGTATAACAATTCACACTTCACGAACCACTGACTACAAAACTTCGCGCAAGCGCCGGACTTACCTTCTAGGCGTAGTCGGCAAACGCTCCTTCATGTCAGGTCCCGGCGTCGATTTCACGACGATCCTTCCGACGTAAACACTGTTGAATTGCGGATGAACTACAGCACGTAATACCTCAACAAATTCTTCCGTGCACTGTGTGATCCGATGCGATATTATCAGAGGCTTCTTCATGAGCCGGGAACAAAGAAAGCGCGAGCGGGCCATAAGTACGATAATCGACATCGGCTAACCACACGAAAGATACTGCGAGCTACGTTACGCGGTCCCAGGGGCTAAGTGATCATCAAAGCACACACACAAGGGGCACGACATTTTCTCTCGGCACAGCGTACACACGATTAAACATCCACATCGACTGCCTCCATGCAGCGCGCACGCACAGCAACAGGGAGCAACAGCAGAACACGGGAAAATAATATCATCTGTAATTTTACCGGCCAATATTGCCCTGGGGCAGTGGCAGCGCCTCCTGGGGGCACCGAAAGCGACGTGGCAAAAGTAAAGGAGGCATTGCACGTGTCGGGGCTCTGTGGCCTAGTTCTGTACTGGATGAACTGGTGTCACTGAAACGATTTTAGTGCTGTGCTAGCCAAAGTGTGGCTGGCACGTTTTATCCTTTGTAACCCTTGAGTTTGTACGTCGAAGACGGCAATAAAGAAAAAAAAAGCTGTGTGACCTAGTGGTTACGACGTTTGCGTTGAGATCTGGGGTACGCGGGTTCGAATCCCGCTTCGGTTTATTTTTTTTTTTTTGGTATTACCATTTTCTTTTTTTTTCCCTCTCTGACGGCGCCATCGGTTGTGCCTCGGAGCCGGGCGCCGACGCGAAGCGGCTGTCGTTGGGGTGTTGCGGAGTGCTCGCGCGTGTGTACCAATTTCAAATCGAATTTTACCGTAAATCAGTTCAAGCATTAAATTACATGGTATGACTTATCCAGTACAACAGCTACAAAGCTCCCGTTCTAATCAGTTATTTGCCGAGTAGGCCCCTGTGTAGACCTTTTTGGTGCCAGTAGGACCAGTATGAGCCAGTTTAACTGGTTTAACTACCAAACGGGTCCCCTGTTTAGACCCATTTCTGTGTCGGAGATTCCTGTTTAAACCTGTCTGCGGGCTAAATAGGCCCCTGTTTGGTGCCAGTGCCCGGTATGAACCAGTTTGTTCGCTAAACGGGGTGCCTGTTCAGACCTATTTGTGTTTGGGGGTCCTGTTTAAACCTATTTGCAAGCCAAACAGGACCCCGTTCAGACCCGTTTGTGTGTAAACGGGTCCTGTTTACGCCTGTTTGTTGCCAAATAGGTCCCTGTTGAAACCAGTTTAAACCTGTATAACCCTGTTTGAATTTAAATAGGATTTTTAGTAGGGAAGGGTGACAGCACGCTTGTCGAAGCTTTGCATCTATACGCGGGAATAAGAGATATAGCTTGCTGAGCCAAGTGTTCCCTGGTCATGTCATAACCAATATAATTAAAAGAATAGCCTTAATTTTTTTGTACATCATTATAGTAGACAGCGCTTACACTGTAATCCTCGAACGCAAGAGTGATATAAGTAGTCGTGATTCCGCGAGAAACATTTTCACAGTACCAACTGATTTTGGTTTCAACAGGCAAATGATGCCGCGGATTCTTTTCTTTCTGTCAATAACATAAAAAAATGTACGTTCTGTGTTCCGGCGTTAACCACAGTAAAGATGGCTCACAGCGAGACTTGATAATTTCTAGATAATGACAGAATCTGGAAACACGTCTGATTCTGTGTACACTTCTGTTGCAGGTTAGTGATTCTTGGCATTCTTTTGTACTGCTGCAGTTTTCTCTTATTTAAGCTGTCGCTGCTGCCACTGCTACCATTGCTGCTATAGAATGATACAACAGGCCTAACCAGTAGTTGCATTGCAGAACTTTCTAGCTCCAGGTTGTTCTTTATTTTTTTTGTCTGCTTGTGCCTTTATTGCACTATGCCCGACACTTGCTTATCGTGCCAGTTACCTGTACAGGATGAAGGGTCTGTGAAATGTGGCGAGTGTTTACACATGTACCACTTCGGGAGGTGTGCTGGTTTGTTAGAAAAATCATACAAATCCAAATCGGAAACAGCAAAGAAGGCCTGGAAGTGCGTGACATGTAAGAGCATAGGCCCTCGGGGTAGTCGCAGTGACGATGAAGTTGACGTACATTTAGTTCTTGCATCGATCAACATGAAACTTGAGAGCTGGCCGGCTTTAATAGGAAAAGTAAATAGCATGGAACAGTCGGTTCAGTTTCTATCCCAGAAATTCGATGAATTTCAAGAAAAGATAACTAAGCAAAACACTGAAATTAAGGGGCTAAGAAAAAGGGTGACAGAACTAGAAGAACGAGAAAAGATACATGCGTCTGCAGAATGCGACCTTATACGGCAGGTGAACGATCTTGAGTTCCGAAGTAGGCGACTGAACTTGGAAGTTCACGGAATCCCTGTTGTGGAGGGTGAAAACTTGATGACCTCTCTAAATTAAGTCTCTGATAAGCTTAAAGTACTTCAGCTTACACAGGCTGATATCGCATCTGTGTATCGGCTGCTCGCTAAGCAAGGCAAAGTACCAGGAATTATTATCCGCTTCATAAAACAAGAGACAGAGAGACAAGCGGCTCAAGAAAAAGTACACCCTTACTGGCGACAATCCTCGAATTTTCTTTCAAGGAAATCTGACTCGGCACCGCAGGGAACTTCTATGTACGGGCTACGAAAGAAGCGGTAAGGCAAAAGGGTTATAAGTTTGCTTGGCACGTCAACGGCAAGGTCCTTGTTCGGAAGACCGAGGGAGCTCATGCAGTTCACATTAAGGATAAGGATGAACTTGAGGAGCTCTAAACAATGCAGTTGGTAGCAATACCTGAAGGGTGTGTGATGGAGTGGAGTTTTACTTACCAAATGAAGTAAATGAAATTGTAGCAACATTTACTACAGCCTTCATAAAATGTATCCACCTAAATACCCGATCTGTGAGAAACAAAATGTCGTGCTTGGAGGAGCTGCTTACCGGATTGTCTTTTCAATTTTCAGTTATCATGCTAACTAAACATGGAGCACTTCTAAAGTGATATATTTAGTTACCTAATTATAATACTATTTAAACCGGTCACACTCTCGAGGAGGGTGGAGTAGCGTTGCTGATTGCAGATGACGTTGAAGGTCAAATCCTTCCTTCTTATACTGTGCTTTCATCTGACTATGAAATATTGTCCCTATGTACCGGTAAGCATGTATTTTCTGTATGCTATCGACCACCGACTGGGATATACCGGTGTTTATAAAGTTCTACGATCAATTTCTTGCGTATGTAGTTCAAAATCATAATTCCAAAACTTTAATAGCTGGTGGAGATTTCATCATTGACATGTGTTCGAATAGCCAGTGATCGAATTCTTTTAATATGGTTATATTACCGAACTGTTTTGCCAACTTAATCACCACGCCTACTAGGGTTACGCCTCAAGGCCAGTCAACTCTGGATTTATTTATCACTAATTTGTTACAGTCAAACATTAAATCCGGAGTCTTATATTCTATCAGTGACCATTTGCTGGTGTTTTTGTCTGCTGAAATAAGCGGATTAAGAGGAAAAAAGTTCCCACCACTGTCAGACCAATTAATTAGACTCAACTCTGAAATCTTTTTGTGATACTCTTTTGACAGTAGAGTGGTATGTGATAACTAACCTAACAGATGTCAATGAAGCTTACAATATGTTCATTGATATATTATCCCTCCTGTACCGCCACAGCTTTCCTTCCAGGACACGTAGGAAAAGTAGAAAAACCCGGAAACCATGGATTACACTTGATTTACGTGATGAAATGAAAATGAGGGACAAGCTATACCAACATTTCCTCCACACGCAATGAACAGATGACCTTGCCATATTTAAAAAGTATCGAAACAAGTTAACTAAGAAGTCACGGCATGCACGCACAGCATACTACTCATCTTTCCTAGACATCAAAAACCGTAAACACAGTCTACTATGGTCGAGGTTGAACCGACTTTTGAATCGTAGTGATTGCCACAAGCCTATATCGCAGTTACAAATTAATGGCAAAGAATTATCAGGTAATATTGAACTGGCTGATGCATTTAATAGTTTTTTCACAGATATGGCTAGTACTCACGCTACGGCCTCTCATCCTAGTAAATATATTTGCACTAACAATGAGAACACAATATACATTCAGCCCGCCACACCGGATGAAGTTGAGTCAGTTATAAAAACTTTAAACAATAGCAATAGTTGTGACGTTGAGGGTTTTCAAGTGTGCCCAATTAAACTATATAGTTGAAATTATAGCCCCAATACTCACCCATATTTTTAACATGTGTCTGGAATCGGCAATTTTTCCAGTGAAAGTGCAGTCTGCGAAAGTAACCGTTCTATATAAAAAGGACTTCGTAATGACTGGGGAAATTACAGGCCGGTGTCTGTTTTACCAATCTTTTCAAAGATGTTTGAAAAAAATTTGCATTTGAGGCTGACAAAGTTTATTGAAAAAACATAACCAGTTAACACCACACCAATTTGGGCTTCGTAAGAAAAAATCAGTCGAGTTAGCATTTATACAGCAGAAAGAATATATATTAACAGAGTTTGAAAACAAAGCTATAGTTGTTGGTATTTTCACAGACTTTTCCGAGGCCTTTGATTTAGTTGACCATAATATTTTATTGGAGAAATTAAACTATTATGGAATACGAGGGCAGGTATTATCTCTTCTGAAATCCTAGTTATCTAATAGAACACAAATTGTGAAAATCGACCCCTATACTATCTAAGGCTAGAGCTGTCCATTGTGGAGTGCCACAGGGAAGTATTCTAGGGCCTTTGCTTTTTATATCTATCTTAATGATATCGTCAATATTAACTCTCAGGCAAGATTTATTATTTATTCGGACGACACGAGTATTTTTTTCACTGGTAATAATATTCATGTTCTTATAGAACAATGTAACAATGCAAGGAAATCCTTAGAGGAATGGTCGAGAGTGAATTTAATGAAGATAAATGCAAACAAAACAAAAGCAGTTAGTTATATTCAAACCGAAAAACAAGCAAATACCTCCCCATCATAACATTGTATTAAACTCAAGGAGGATTGAAATAGTCGAGACTTTCAAATGTCTGGGTGTCATCTTTTCAGCGAACATGTCATGGGACAATCACGTCAAATACGTACGTTCTAAGCAAAATAAGTAGAATAACTGGTGTAGTAGGCCGTATGAGATAAATTCTCTCCACGCGTATTAAACTCTTGCTATACAATTCACTTTTCCAATCACATTTAAACTATTGCCAATTAGTATGGGGTAACGCAACATCCACCAATCGTAGAACATATTCACCTGTTACAAAAGAAGTATGTCTGCCATGCATATAACGCTTCCTACACAGCATCGACAATAACCTTCTTTAATAATTCTGGTGTGATCCCAGCTCACAATCTTTACAGATATCGTCTGAGTCATGTATATAAACTGGAAATCCATCGAAATATCAGCAACCTGCGTACTCTAGCCCAACTTCAGAGGAAAGCTCCAAATTACATTACAAGACACTTTGAGAGGTGGTTAGTACCAACACCACGTTCAAACTATGGGAAACAATGCCTTAAATACATAATACCAACACTGTTAAATTACTATAATTCGGTCCGATTTGATCTTTTTACGTCATCATCCAAGGAACTCAAACTGATGTATACGGTTTCGATGTAATATCTGGTAGCGTTATGTATCTGTGTTTTGGCATTTGTTTCTTGACATGAAGCAAAGTGTGAGTGAGAAACATGTCAGTGAAGTTATGTATACAGCTATACATATATATGTATGTATATGTGTGTATATGTATGTGCGCATATGTTATGCTGCCTTCCTGCAGAAACAGGGATTGTAGACACGTCAAGCTGTTGAATGATAGCTTTTTTTTCTACAGTCCCCCCATCTGTAAATGTACAGGATGGCAAATAAACAATTTCAATTTCAATTTCACGGCAAGCAGGGCTGTTGTTTGCTAACTGCAACGGTACGGGCAGTTTGGCAACTGAAGAATCGTAGCTCTAAAAACACTAAACGAGATAACAATATAAACAAACAAATTAAATTAATCAAAAGCTTTTACAATTGCTCACAGTGAAAGGAGTACACGACGTACAAACTTCCATCATACTGAACTTGACACAAAGTTGGTAGTTTATACTAATCATGCTTAACGCAGCGTCTGCGCATGATCTGCGACAAGCATGATTACACATTCTGAAATAATTTATTTAACAACAAAGCGCATGAAAAGTCACGGACCCGAAATAGTAATCGTCATGTTAAATTGAAATGGTAATAGGGAACATCGCACCAAAGCATGCAAAATCTCAAGGGCTGTGATACGGAGAATGAGACGCATTCAATACAATTTTCATTTGATTTGATTATTGTTCATACGTGCCCGACATAACTCGCACCAGTTTTATGATGCGTCAGCGTCGGAACTTGAGACTTAGGTCTTGACGCCGCCGGCTTTAATTGACTTCATCTCACCGCACTTCAACAAAGACGCGCCATGAAAGGAGCGCCAGCTTACTTGCGCCCGGCTGGCAGCACGCTATAATGAACTCCGGGTGGTCCGGGCTCACGCCCCGAGGCATCTATTGACGGTGTTTTCACGTGGCCTACAGTGTCGTCGAGGGCTCTCTTGATTGTTAGTGCCATCGGGCACACATGGCGCTGTCCAGTCCAGAAGGCACCTTGCTGCGATAACCAACAGCTGTCTTTGTGTACATAACAGGAATTGTGTGACTGCCTCAATGGGCTTCCTGCGAGCGCTGAAAGGGACGACGGCCATTCTGGCAACGTCATGTCATCCGGTAATGGTGCAAGCAAAGGTAAATTTATGCTCTAGGTACCACTTTCCTCGAGAGGACACCAGAACGCAGCTTTCTCCTTGAAGGCCCAAAAACAGAGGAGTCGTAGATTTTGGAAGCTAAGCCAGAAGCTCGGGGTGTTCTTTTAATGCGATTAGAATCCTTAGAATACTTCAGGCACTTTCCGGTGTCTGACGGACTGCCTATGTATGTATCTGTCTGTGGCTCGAACCATTTTCCCGCCAACTTGGGTCACTGGCTACGTGACACTCTTCAAAGAACTTCTGTGACATCACCTAGGGTCTCATAGATCTCTACCATTCGGCATATGCCGCTCACCACTGACAAAAAAAAAAATGATCTATATGGAAGAAGGCTTCGAACGCGCTGTGAGGAAGAACACGGACGCAGTGCTTCGGAAGAATCCGAGCGAACGACAACGAACCAAAGAAGACGCCAATTTATGCGTAAGTGTCAAATGATCACCGTGAAACCTGGGGAGGGGCGAAGCATGCAGTGCTGCACTGCTAATGGGGTCATACTGCCTTGAGCAATGGCTCGATCATAACTCCGTAAACGCGGCCTCCCCATCACGACGACAGAAGAGAAGTGAAATTCTACGCTGGAATGATGAGCGGCAACGCAGCCAAGCTGTAGAAGACCACGACGACGAACGCGGGAGCAGTGGCACGAGCGCGTGCCGAGCGCGAGCACGAGCCGCTTGCTTACCGTGACGACGACGACAGGAGACGCCGACCGCCCGAGCGCATGAGGCGCTTCGCACCTAAAAAAATCCTTTAACATTTCTCCAATGCTGGGAGGAATCGCATCCGCGTAATATATATTCGGACAATTTTGTCTGAATCCATATCCGCACATGTGCCACGCGCTGACTTAGTGGCGGCGCCGCCAGATGGCGCAAAGTGTCCAGGGGGAAGCTGAAGGAAGGAGCCTGGCGCCATACGCGCCTCAACCATGACGCGTTTTGGAGGCGGCAACGTGCTGTTTGGCTACATTGCCTCAATGCTAATCGCATTAACGTCGACGTGCATCGTGCGATGGGTTCTGCCGGTCTCTTTCTTTCTTTTAGGTGCGAAGCATCTTATGCGCCCTCGCTGTCGGCGTCTTCTGTCGTAATCGTCGTTGTCGTAGTCACGGTAAGCAAGCGGCTCGCGCTCGCGCTCGGCACGCACTCGTGCCACTGCTCCCGCGTTCGTCGTCGTCGTCTTCCACAGATGGCTGCGTTGCCGCTCATCATTCCAGTGTAGAATTTCACTTCTCTTCTGTCGTCGTAATGGGGAGGCCGCGTTTACGGGGTTATGAGCCATTGCTTAAGGGGGTATGAGCCCATTAGCGGTGCCTCACTGCATGCTTAGCATCTCCACAAGTTCCACGTTAGTGGAGCTGCATTTCGCTCAATTGGTCATTCGAGCATCGAGTTTTTTTGTTTTTTTGAGGCAAGCAAGAGCAGCAGACAGGTAAAGGCAACGTTGGTGTGAAGACCAGACTGTTCGGATTGCAGAGAAGAAAACAGGGCCGTGTGCCAAGACATGGCAGCAATTTTGGTCTGAAACAGTGGCGTAGCCTCAGGTAGACTGGTGTTTGGACGAAAGGCGGAACCTCACCAACCAGCAGCATTATTTTCATCCAACAACTTTAACGTTGTGTCAGGGACTCAGTAGGTGTTTACGAATGTTGCGCAACTGACACCACACACTGCTCAGGTGGTGACCTCTTGAGCAAGGCAGCACCGTCGTGATTCACTGGTGTGCGCATGAGGTTTCCTTGTTTTTCCGATGATAAGAGAACCAGAATGTGGCTTGCCTTTTCGAAGAGCCTCCAACGATTAATCCTGAAATACCTCGGCGTGCGCACGATAGGCGAAACGAATGCATGATGAGGTTTTAGGGGGTGTTTCTTTCTTTCGTTTTCTAAGCTTAATAAAAAGGCCTGTTCTTGGTCACAGCTAATCTCCTTGCGGGTGTTTGATTAGCGTGCCAGGAAAAGCAAGGATAAATACACATACTGGTCGAGGTCACGAGTGCTGCTGTGCACGGCGCATGTTTGTGTCACATTAAAATGTACACTTTTTTATAGGAGTTTTGTGCGCAACGCCGGCTTGATCAGCAGGTTATGAATGTGTGTGTGTTTTTTTTTTCGAGTGTGAACCCCGTCATTGACCCTTACCCCTGCTTAGGCCACTGAGCCATCCTTTTCCTTAAAGTTCATTCTCTCTCTCTATGCCACGGCCGTGCACGCGGCTCCACGTGTCTTGCGAAACGCACACTTTCACAAACTAAACTTGCGTCTGTTGATTGAGACCCGTTCCGCTGCTCACAAATAACGTATCTACACGTATAGCCACACAGTCACAGCCTGGCATGGGGCCAGACAAGCATCATTTAAAGAACGTATCTCTCTATGTCAGTCATGCGATAAACGCTGCGTCCGCGAAGTCCGGAATCGACGATGTAGAACATTCACTCCACAGCTCCAGTAGGGGCATGTCATTCGATGATCCTGACCGCCTCTCGCAGTAAGATGGGACGACCTCACGTCAACTTGAAACGCAATTTCTCTAATCCCACTCAACCTCATCAGAGGAGGCTCGCGTCCACTCAGGCATCTACCACCGCAATTTATGAATTTATCGTCCCGAAATGTTTCGGCGTGTGCACGATAAGAGTTCATAATAGGATGTCTTTGAAATAGCCTTCCCAAGCCAACTTGCCTGCCTAAATACCCAAAGTTTATTTATGGCTGTTGCGTTCTTTTTTACCCTCTTTCTATTTCTTTTTGTACGCCTCGCCAACAGCATCCCCTAACATCGGCTGGTTCCTTATTCCTAAATCTTCTTAATGTTCGCACTGTTCCCTCAAAAACACAAATTAAGCAACGAAGGTTAAAATGCAGCTTACTATATCTCTATACTTTCCCATCCTAAAAGCACGCACTTGCTCCTATGATTGAGCATGCAAAAAACACTCTTTAACTCACCTTGTATGAAAGACCTCAGCAAGGTTTCTGTGGGAAGCTGGCCACCAGGAAGGGGGCAGAGCAGGCGCGCGACCTGTTTGTCACGTGCATTTGTGGAAACGTGGTGTTGTAAAGTCGGTTAAAACCACGAATTCGAGACCGATGTCTCAAGTGCACGCACTGTCGTCAGCATTTGTAAAGTCAGAAGATCTCGTTGTCCGTGTTGACCAGGCCTCGGGAGCGGCGTAGGAGTATATACGTACACACAGAACGGCCGAGCCTAGAGCAGCGCGTCTTCCTCAGCCGTTTATTCCAAGGTGCGGGAATCAAGGTTATTGAAAGAACAAGGAACAAGATTAATCAACAGATAAGCGGTCTAGAAAAAGAAAACAGCAGATTTCGGCAATTCCTTTGGCATGGCTGAATTCATTTACTGCGATAGTAGAGGCTCTCACGTCTCACATACGAACTCGTACGAACAACTTCTTTGCAATGCACACAAAGTCGTCGTCCTCGTCCACTTCATATTGTCTGTTCTCGCCTCTGAAACGCATGTACTAGATGCACAGAGGCCACCACTCTCGCAATCGGAAGGCGGTGCAATGCCTTGAGCGAATTAACAACCGCGAATGTATAGCGCAATAACGCAGTGGTTAACGGGTCCTGCTGCAAAGGGGACACTGCCGCTGGGAAGAGCGATGTGGGGGCAAAGTGTTGCTTAAAGCGCGCAATTAAATTAAGCGCTTATTTCCCTACCCTCCGCGTGTTTTGTAGGCGTTCGTAAGTAGCACCTAATGTATCCAAATAATGACACATTTTAGTATCATAGGCTCTACTATTAGGTGGTCTGTGTGCTTTTCAGATACATGCGAAAACTGTAATAAAGGCTGAGTAATTATGTCGCGACTTATTGTTCGATTATGCAGAACAGAGATGCACTCACTGCCAGTATACTTGGTAGTTCAAAATGCCGTGTTACACTACACTGCCTGCGGAGTCTTGGGATTATCTGCAGCATGCGCAATGCGTTGGTAGCCAGGGTCTTTCTTTTTGAAGCTGACCTGACACGGGTTTGGCGTATCTAGGATCTGGGTATTTTGTGACCACTTCCAGAAGATATGGTCCTTTCACGCCTCCAGACCGTTGTAGTGAGTCGCATGGCGTATCAAAATGTAGACCTCAACGCGACATGAAGAAGTAATAAGTTACAGAGTAGATAGCCGAAAATTAACCATATTGCACTATAGACGCTACCATTTCTAGAATCGGCTCACCTGCCCTCTGGGTCAAAAAATGAAAGACAGAAAGGGTCAATGAAGTGTCGACGCTAAATAAACCAAAGTTGACTTAATTTCGCCTGAAATTGTTTTCGTGAATCTGTCCTTGCTACCTGTTAGGGTAGTATCTTGAATTTATCATCAGTTGATTATTATTATGAACGTCATTTTGGCATTATGAAAGAAATATACAGTAGGTGCGTCCCTACTAAAATTGTTTCTCTTAATGGCAGGTCGGGCAAGCCTTGGGTTACGCCTGTCTATCTAAAAATGATGAGACATAAATCAAAGCTCGTTAAACGATTCATGACTAACCGCGAAGCCGCGCATTTAGAAGTGTTTAAGACGAAACGTGACAGTTTAAGCAATGAATTCAGAGGGTCGAAGTCCGCATACCAAACGCGCTTACTTGACACCAATAAAAAACTTCCCAAAATTCTTTGGAGGCTTTTAAATGACCAGTTTATTTATAAAGGGAATAATGTCCGCTTAAGGGAACTTGTCATCGATGGCTCATAGTTATTTGGTTCAATGTTAGCGGAACATTGTAATTCTGTTTATACAAGCCTTGGTCCGACTAGTTATCCTGAAACAGCTCATGGCTTTCTTATGAGCAATCAAACGTAGACATTTGCATTTCTGACAAAGAAGAGCTGTTCAGCATTTTAATGAACCTGAAGTTCATTTTAATGAACCACGATGGTTTGAAATACTATCAATAAAATTTATAGCAGACATCATTGCGCCCCACTTGGCGGAAATGTTTAATTTGTCAGTATAATTTGGAGTATTCCCGACTAACACAGAAAACGCGAAAGTGTCTGTCATCTACAAAGGAGGAGACAGGAATAACGTAAGCAATTATCGTCCTATTTCCGTTCTGCTCGTAATTTCGAAGGCACTTGAACCAAATAGTGTTCAAAAGAATTGAAAGATTTTTTAACAAGCACTCCTTATTAACAGACTGTCACTTCGGCTTTCGGAAAGGAAGATCAACAAAATCCGCCTTACTTGTCCAGAAGAAACTCATTTTAAGTTACACTGAAGCCAAATAGCTAACACTGGGCATTTGTGCAGACTTCAGCAAGCCTTAGACGTGCTTAACCACACCATCTTGCTTCAAAAACCTCGACATTACGGCATCCGGGGCCTATCGCTTGACCTCATACGCACATATCTGAGTAACCACAATCAAGCGGTCGTCATTGATAACATTCTATCTCGCTTGCAGCTGATTTGTTGTGGAGTTTCGCGGGGTAGTTTGTTAGGTCCTATTCTTTTTAATGTCTACGCTAACGACCTTGTGAATACTTTGTGGACAGATGATGTGTCTTATATTTTGCACGCAGTTGACACTAGCATCTTCCTCAGTGGATTCTGCAGTGACGAAATAATTACTAAAAGAAACACAGGGCTTATCGCCTTGCATGAAGAGTCCACAGCAAATGGACTTACAGGTAACACCAGGAAGACTAAAAGTGTTATCTGCCGTGCACTGAACAAAACGGTGTTTGTAAATAACAAGCTTTCGCTTTAAGGGCACAGGGTAGGCCCTATACCTCCCATGTATATTGAGCCTTATTTGAGACCCATTTTCTCAGCAACTACTGCGTGTAGCGCATTCGGGTTTGTTTCATTTGATTCGCGATCATGTCGTCTTGCAGTGAAACTAGAACTAAGATTATTTGTCAAAGATCAACAGTTTCGCAATTTTTTTGCTAACACAGCCAGTTTTTGTTGTTTTTTCCAAAGAAAACAATTCAGAGAAAATTAACTGTTGAGTGCGTGTGTACCATTCTAGTTTAGTAGCTGTGTATAGGTGTCTACTTTACGCTGGCTAAAAATCAACGTGCTGTCATTTGAAGTTTTTATAAAAATGGGGCAAATGTAAAAAAAAAAATATTTCGAGATATTGAGGGTCAAAGACAAAAAACATGTTCACTTAATTTTCTTTCAAAAACAAGATCCACTGAACCATTTTCCTAATAGCCATCAGCCACATAGTCATTGCCAGAGACAGCGTTTCGCTTCTCTGCTTGTTTTCTTGTTTCCCTGGCTTGTTTTGTCATGTGTTCGGCCTCTCTCTTGGCAAAATACAGTCGACAACGGTCCACTTCACCCAACCACATCACAGTGTTACGCACTGGTGATATGCCAAATGCCTTCAGGACGTTAACTCTTGCCGTCCAACCTTCATTGAACAGGAGCACAGCATCAAAGGTGGCAGTTTTGAGCATCTCCATTCAGAGGAACACATTTTCGGTGCGCGCTCCCACACGACATGGTTAAATGACTCATTAGCAATTTGTGTCTTGCCGTGTAAGCACTTTTTCAGCAGGTATGGGGGGAATTGTTGGAATATTGGCTTAATGGCATGAAGGACTGGTGCAGGCAAGTATTCTTTGTGCACAAAAGGCTCCTGTGCCAATTGAGCCTTGTATGCACACCAAGTGCCGGCATCTTTTGGGCAGAGCCCGTGACTTGGGTCGATATCCGTAGCCAACATGTGAAAATATGTTGCCCAAACAGCTTTCCGCATGCTTTCCAAGTCTCCAGTGTTTCTTCTTATGGCTAAGCCATAATAGGTTTGTCTTTTGTCAATGCAAGTGTCAGTCAACCGCCCCCGTCCTGACAGACCTTTGCCATCAGATAGCTTTGTGCCCTTGCTTTCTTCAACTTTCTTAGCCTGGCACCCACTCTCTTTTGTACGTGCCCAATGCACTCTTCTTTCGTGATTTCCACAAAATTTACGTTTGGAAGAAGCATGAGCGATTGCTAGGTTTTGCTAGGTGAAAAAAGGGGGCGTGGCCGCTCGTCACTTGGTTTCGAAAACCGGGTCTTTTTGGCTCAATCAAAACGCGGAAAAACATGTGGGGTACTGTATATTGTTGAGGAAGGCCTGAGCATTCCAAATAAGTGAAAAACCAAAAATCGAATTTTTAAAAAAGTTTGCCCTACCCTGTGTCCTTAAAACCAACAAATAGAAATTGGTGATAGCTTTAAATCTTTAGGAGTATAGTCTTCGATTCGCACATGAGATGGAGTGAACACGTGTCCTATCCAACACGCAAATTATCTCTTCCGATTAGTTTCTTATCGAAATGCCGCTTTTAATTCCCAACAAAATTGAAGCTTACAATTTATTAGTGCCACATTTCATACCTACATTAACTATTGCCACCTTGTCTGGCGTACATTATCTAAGACTAACACCACACGCCTGTTCCAACACTGCAGAAAGAAACCATAAGAATTCTTGCTATCGCTGCTTACAACACACACAACACACACACACACACCACACACACACACACACACACACACACACACACACACACACACACACACACACACACACACACACACACACACACACACACACACACAACACACACACACACACACACACACACACACACACACACACCACACACACACACACACCCACACACACACACACACACACACACACACACACACAAACACACACACACACAACACACACACAACACACACACACACACACACACACACACACACACACAAACCACACACACCAAACACACACACACACACACACACACACACACACACACACACACACACACACACACACACACACACACACACACACACACACACACACACACACACACACACACACACACACACACACACACACACACACACACACACACAAAATTTATTCATACAATAAAAAGTTTTGCTCACAGATATCACTCTTGAATACTGTTTACTTTATAACCTAATATTTGGTCCGCAATACGCTTGTCATTTTATGAAAACAATCACCAAGCCTAAGGAGGAGAAGGAGAAGCGTGTCGCAACACGTAACATAGAGGAGTAGGCAATAACCCGTACGAGGAAGCAATGTTAACAGTTTATTCTCCCTAACACATTAAATATACGCAAGAAAAGCAATACAAACATTCTTACATTGTCCCGAGAGCAGTTTAAACTTCACTTTCTTCAGAGGTTAGCATAACTGGTGCTACGTAGTGCGACTTTGTATATCATCATTATTTCCTTAGTACTAGCTGTGTGATTTCGTAGTGTGGTTATTTCTCCTTGTAACATTTAGCATTGATATGTTGAAGTACCGTTTTGCCTGTATAAACTGTGTTCATATAGTTTGTGTTCTCTGTGGGTAACATGCCCATCGTGACCTCTTTTGCGCGATGGGTACATACCCGATTTTTTTTTTGTGAGTGCTGATAAATTCGTGCTGTGCTGCCTTGCCTGTTGTTGGGCCTTGGAACGCGTTCAAGCCACGTTCGTGCCTTTTACTTCCGGTCCGTTCCCATGTATTGTAATGCGAATAAATCAAATATATTTCATTAATTGAAAAAAAAACGCTACTAATAAGATACAAAATGAGTGAATAACAACATGAAAAAGAGACAGAATAGAGAGTATAACGAACATCTAATCATCATACCACTGAAACCACCGTGTACGCCGACCCTGATTTCTTTAGCGTCGACACTTTGTTGACCCTTTTTTTCCTTTTTCTTCCCGTGCTGATGGCGAAGCTGAAAATGACTAGGTAACGGACGTGGCGGCTGAACGATACCGACGACAACTTGACGATGGCGACTATATATAGGGCCGCCGCCATGATAACGGAAAAAAGGACTGATGGAACAGACGGAAAGCAAGACACAGCAAAAATGTATAGTTGCACGAGCTTTAAACCACTGTATCCGTAAACCGGTCAATGACGGCAATTTTTGTAATCCAGCAGGGGGGGGGGGGGGGTGGCGAATCGCGTCTCTCTGTCTATTGGGCATCACGAGCAAGCTCGTAATAGCATTCATACTGAAAAACAGACGGATACTGTTGCTAAATATCTATAGGCGCTTTGTCTTAATTTCTTCCATGCGCATTTTTACAAACTTTTCTCTCTCTCTTTTTTTTTGGGGTACCCGACACGGTCGCCCAGTGGCTAAGGCGCTGCGCTGCTGAGCTCGAGGTTGCGGGTGCGATACTGGTCGCAGAGGCCGCATTTCAATGGGCGTGAAATGCAAAAACACCTGTGTATTGAGATGTAAGTGCGCTTTAAAAAACACCAGGTGGCCAAAATTAATCCGGTGTACCCCATTACAGCGTGCCTCATAATCAGATCGTGGTTTTGCCATGTAAAACCCCAGAACTGAATTGAATTTTTTTTTTTAGCGGTCTATTCTATTTTGACATGAGTTACGCTTTTCGCATACGTCACCTGAATACGATAAGGTCACTGTTAGCCAGAGTATAGCCGTGACAGTTTCGCTGTGATATAATTATTTCTCGAATAAATAGACGTCGTGTTGTAATTAAACGCTTGTTAGAAGCTCAGTGCCTGTTCGCGTTTGTTTTGTCGTCCCCGTGCTATCGTGCGCTGGTCTGCTTGAGTGGAAAACCAGCGTGCCCAAAACCTACGCTCCTGTGTGATAAAGCATGTGATGTTTTATCACAACATTTTGGCGTACGGGGCCATATTCTGTAAGAATGGAATAACACCGGTGGCGGGATGGGGTGATCACTTGTAAGTTTTATGAAGTTTTTGAAAATCGCCTGTAGGAGATAGGATAATTCTTGTCCTTGAGCTGGATTGTTCAAACACACACGCGCATGCACACACACACACACACACACACACACACACACACACACACACACACACACACACACACACACACACACACACACACGCACACGCACACGCACACACACACACACACACAGATACACAAAAACACACACACACATACACACACTCACACAGACGAACACGCACACGCACGCACGCACAGACAGACACGCACACACACAAACACACGCACACGCGCACACACATAAACACACGCGCTCGCACGCGCGCACCCAGGGAAAGAGGAACGAGAAATTGATAGTATGATGTCCGCTGCGTAGCATTATACTTCCATGGATATAGAGAGTCATAGGAACATGCTTACCTATGCCAAAGAATAGGTGCGTCATATAATTTTCTGTTAGTATCTTTTTCCGTTGGTGAACCGAGTGGATCAGTGCTACTATAGTTAGTAAAATTTAACCGTCTGTTTTGTTAACAGATGACACTGTGCGGCGAGTAATGTGCAGCACAAAATGGAGCCCATGATGAGCTCTTAACGGTCGCTTTCGGTGACTATACGCGGTCCTATTTCCTCGAAAAGCGGTTTTTTGGAGCCGAAGGCCTGACACTGTGAATAGACATTCTGTCCATGTCGTTGTGGCTCACGAATATCACCTAGAACGATTCTCAAAGCAAGAAGCGAGACTCTGTGAAACACAGAGAGATAATATCTTTAAATGATGGCTCGAGGCCTATTTGAGGAAATGAATAAGGGGAAGATAGATCGGGCTAATTATGGCTCGCTATCAAAGTTTTACATGCCAAGTGAAGCTTAGTAATGGTTTAAGTGTCTCACTGACGATAACGGCATGGCCGGACACAGTCCTCGAATGACGATCACCTCCACAGATCGGTACTTTTCCCTAAAAGTCTTTAGTCTTTCGTATTCTGGAACGAGGTGTCTAATATTCTGAGTCATGCACTTACCTCGCATATTCATAGCGTTTCGCTTGCGGAGGTAATTTCGGTCGGTCCGGGTCATGCGTTGCTTTCGGCGCTGACATAAGGCAAAACACGCGGCCGATTTGTTGCGGCTGCTTATAACTTGTTTTTTTTTCCTCTTTCTTTCTTTCTTTTTCCCGCGCCGAATACAAGAGCACCGGTCTCGACAATGTTATGCAGCGCCGTTCCCAAGCAACCAAGGAGCGTTTCATTAAGCGTCCACTTTTGGAAGAGATACATGTGCCGTAATACTTTCTAACTTGTCCGCTGTCCGCTAATGGAGAGTACAGTTTGCTCAGGTGATTTAAAGGGCGCCACTTGACACTCCCTCTTGCTTCGGGTGCGAGAGAGAGAGAGAGAGAGAGAGTGTGTGTGTGTGTGTGTGTGTGTTGTGAAGAAGACGCGCCTCCGTCCAGAGGCATCGCCAACGCTCGGCCCGCTCTGCTCGCGTTGCTTGTCGCTGGTGTCTTTGGGGACGGTGCCCACGCTGCCTCGCCGTTCCTTGAACTCGTAGCGTCCTTGACGGACACCACCAATAAATCTCTTCTCAATTAGTGGAGGTTGCTGAAATTTCCCCGTCGTTTGCACCCTGGAGCTTCGAACCCGAACGCTTCCGCGCATCATGACCGACAACACGGACCCGCTGGTGCCTGCATGCGCCCCAGTCCGTGATCTGCCCCGGTGCTCCTCGGCAACTGACGTGGAGGACTGGTTTACGTCGTATGAACGGGTGAGCGCGCATAACAATTGGGATGACGCCGCGAAGCTGACCAACGTCATATTTGATCTTACTGGCGTTGCCCAACTGCAGTTGCATAACCACGAAGTCGACATCCCGTCATGGTCAACTTTCAAGATGTCGTTCACTCAAATGTTTCGTCGACCTGCTGTCCGCAAACTACGCGCTGAACAGCGCTTGCGAGCCCGTGCACAGCAGACTGGTGAAACTTTCACGAGTTACATTGAAGAAGTCATCGACCTTTGTAAACGTGCCAACGCCGCCATGCCCGAAGCTGATAAACTTCAGCACATCCTCAAAGGCATCGATGACGGTGCATTCCAGATGCTTTTGGCCAGGAATTCGCCCACAGTTTCTGAAGTGGTCACGTTAGGTCAGAGCTACGAAGAGTTGAAGAAGCCCTGACTCGGCAGCCTCTGTCGACCGCCGACTCGCTATCGAGTCTCGTTGCTGTTTCCGACCACTCTCCACTGCTTCAGCAGATTCAAGACTTCGTGCGCGAGGAGGTTGCCCGTCAACTTTCCTTGGTCCCCTTCACTCAGGAGCCGTCCTGTCGTCTGCCTCCAACGCTCCGCACTGTCATTGCCGAAGAGGTCGCTCAAGGTCTTCCCGTCGCTCACCACCAGCCACTTGTGGCCGCGCTTCTTCTCTATGCGCAGACAGTGCAGCCTGTTGCCGCGCCTCATACCTATGCACAGGCAGTGCGTAAACCTCCCCAGCCACCTTTTCCGATCCTGCAACAGTCAGCACCACCCGCCGCTCCTTCTGCTTCTTGGGCCGGGCCGAGAGTCAGCAATCCATGGCGGACGCCTGACAATCGTCTCATTTGTTACACCTGCTGCACGCCAGGACACGTCGCTCGCTATTGCCGCCGTCGCCTTCAGACTTCCGACGACGCTGCCCGGCCGTTGGAGTATGGCAGTCAGCCCATGCGCCAATCAGCCCCGGGTCCCTCCCAGCGGCGTGTTCTTCTGACGTCCCTGAAGTTCCATCGCGCCGCTCCCCATTTCCTCGTCGACGATCGCTCTACCCAATGCGTCGCCGACCTGCACCCTCTGACCAGGAAAACTAAGCACCGCAGTTCACGAGGCAAGAACTGCGCCATCTTCGAAATGCCCAAGGCCTCGCTATTCCCCTGCTAACATGGTCGCAATATGTGTCGAAGGTGTTCATACTTTTGCGCTTGTGGGCACCGGCGCCGCCTTTCTGTTATAGCCGCCAAACTGTCGTTCGCTGCGCAAGGTGGCCACGCCGCTTTCTGGACTGTCGCTTCATACGGCAAGCGCGCAGCACGTTATACCTGTCGCCGCCTGTACTACCCGTGTGCTTTTACAAGGCGTTTTGTACATCGTCGAGTTTATTGTCCTTCCTGCCTGCTCACATGACGTCATCCTTGGCTGGGACTTCTTGTCCCGCCATCATGCCGTCATCGACTGCGCACGAGCTGAAGTTGAATTTTTGCCGCTGTGTGACGCACCATCCCACGACGCTCTTGATCAGCCGCCTAAACTGGTCGTGCGTGAGGACACCGACATCCCGCCTGACTCTTTTGCCCTTGTCCAGTCGTCTGCTGTGCCGTCACCGATGCTATGGTCTTCATGACACCATCTGACATCTTTATGAGTCGCAAAGCCGTTCCACTGCCTCTTGCAACGCTTGACATCGCCGCCGGGATCAGCAATATTTTTTCTGTACAAACCCCTTTCTGCGTCTCTTACGTTGCTTGTCGGTGAATGTCTCTGCCACGTGGAACACCTTCACTCTTTGTTCTTTGTTACCATGCCAGACGAATTTTTCACCCTTGACACCAACGAACTCCTCGCTCTTTCAACGCTTGAAGAGTTGTCGCGTGACATGTTCTCCAGTACCATCGCCACTACACTCACCACTGCCGAACACTCCGAGCTCCTTCAGCTCAGTGTTGCCAGGTTTGGCTATTTATAGCCAAATTGGGCTACAGGAAAAAAAATTTTGGAGTTTGCGTGGACGAGTTGGCTATGTGGCTATATTTGGGCTACTGAAAATCTGCGACTTGGCTTTGTTTGGGCTATAAGTGGCGCCTAATTCACGCTTCAGAGGTGACTCTGATCGGGTAGAAGCAAATCTCAAAGGCTATGTTTTAGCTGGCTGATCCGGCCACGTGGCTGTGCATGTGTGCGTGCGCGAAATGTTCCCCCCCCCCCCTCTTCCTTTCCCCCTCTGCGCCGTTGTCTGAGCCGGTGGCTTTGATCTTTGATGCACTTAAATTTACACACCGCTTGACCGTTCTGCACCCGATCCCCGGGCATGGGGATGAACCTGGGAGTAGTGGGTTTTTCACAGTACACTGTACTGGGAGAGCAATAGCATAGGGTCGGGGCCGTCGGGCGATCGTGGCGCCGACATGAAAGAATTGAAGCACGGGTGGATGACACGCTCCAGTGTGTTCATGGCCATGTCTTCTGGGTGAAGTATCGCGCCAGGCGCAGCTTTCGACCTATTCCATGTCTCTCGCGCGAAACTTTACTGCCATTTTCCTTCTCCTGCTAGATGAATTTTTGTTCGTGCTTCCATTCGATCGATTCATTTCGATAGGTTGGACGTAAGATCGGATCCTCCTCAGTGAGGAGAATCCAAACATGGGGAAGTGGGCCAAGTATGCGAGAACGTATAAAAAAGAATGGGAGCAAGACCCCGAGCCAAAGGTGAGTTCTGGTGCTTTTACTTTTAGATGGTTTGCCCGTAACGTCACGGATGCAGATACTCATTCTGCTAATATCGAAACATGTTTGCCACGATGACATCAGTGCACCACGTCACATGAACTTCACCCACCGTGTTAGCTTAGCTTGTGAGGTGTCGCGCTGCTGGCTCGAGGACGCGGGTTTGCTTCCCGGTCACGGCGGCGGCATTTCGATGAAGACGAAATGCAGGAACACCGGTATACTTAGATTTAGGTGTACGTTAAAGAACCTGAGATGGCCAAAATTAATCCGGAGTCCGTCACTGCGTCATGCCTCCCAATCATATCGTGGTTTTGGCACGTAAAACCGGAGCAATTATTAGAGAGTTTTAGAATAGGGGCCTCAAACGTTTTGGGGCCCCAAAGAAATAGCGTCGAAGCCACTGCGCATGCGCATGACGCAAACTGCGTTTGGGTTTGGCGTCGGGCACGCTATTTCCTCAATTTAGCGGGAGCCCCAAAAGCTGCCCCAAATGCTTTTGTCAATAAGCATGACGGCACCCATCGAAGCGATGGCTCTAACCTAGCACCAAATTAACTGGGCTCGATTCGTGGTAACGCGTGAAGTTCGTAAGCTAGGAGAAGTGATTGCGGTTATCGCTTTCTTTCAACTAACATGTGTAATGAAGATGGATTCATTAGACGCCACTGATTCCGAATTCAATTGTCGATTTCATGGCCCGTAGGCCTATCACGGATTGACTTGAATAAACTAAGCACAACAAGATGCTTGGTGCTAATATAGTAAGTTCTAAATTGTAATTAGGCGCAGAAACCCGGAAATTTAAATTACTCTTCTTATCATCAAATTGTATATTTCATTTTAATATTTATAAGAGCTTTCCTTTGACGCCGTAGTGACGCTGCAAGTGCGACACGCTATCCGCAGACGCAAAACGCCTATTCTAAACACTCTTCACTCCTGCATGCCCCAACCAACACTAACACCCGCAAAGCTGCTTGGGGCCCAAAACTTTGGGGGCCCCTATTCTAAAACTTTATTAGCTCATCAACATGTTTTTTTACAGTAACCGGTTTTCACAGCATAACCACTGTTATCAATTTGTTGTTTACTTTGGCCCTTTGCGCGCCGTCGTGGCTTTTACCATTTTGAGCGAGTTACGTTCGGGACGTGCTCGTCGCCGAAAACGACTGCGCGCTTCTTACATTTGTGCCGTTTGGCGCAGTAATGTTTTAAAGCTTCGCTTACATCGATTTAGACAGTGAGTGGCATCTGTTGTCTGTCAATTTATTTTAACGCATGTTCTTGCCTGTGCTAGAGACCTAAGACGGCGGCCAGGTTGATGTAAATGGACAGTATATAGAGCATGTACCAGCTAAGCCGGGCCAAGCTAATTAAAAAAAACGAGAAATCGAGATATGACGATAAGACAAATAACACTAGATATCATAGCACGAAAGACTTGTTTTAGCTAATCAAAAAAAGAAGCCGTGAGCATGTCGCCGTCGCAGATCGCTGTACAGCTGAACTCTACGCCGTAGGCAGGATGACGTCAGATCGATGATGCTAAACAATATTTTGCGTTCACGACAGTTAAAAAGCAGAGTTCGTAGTTAGTATTACTGTAAATAACTAAAAATAATAACTTAGTACTATCTGTCATAAAATAAAAGCACTGATTTCACCCTCTGCAGTGATTCTCTGGAACTTAAAAGCTTCCGACACCAACGAAAAAGTGTTTTGTGCAAGGATGATGTCGCTGTTGTTGATATCAAGGGCCGACCATCACGGCGGCACGGACATTTTGTTACGACGGGTTGTGCAAAAAAGGATTGCCGTAGTCGAATGTGAAAATGTATACACAAATAAAACTGCAAATAAAAATGGCTATATTTGGCTACGAAATTTTTTTGCACTTTTTTTGTGTTTGGCTACATTTGGGCTACAACTTATCTAGCTTTCGGCTACGCCACCTCATCGGACCTGGCAACACTGCTTCAGCTTCTACACCACTTTAGAAATTCTTTCGATGTTTCTCAGCCGCAACTGCGCTGAACGTCGTAAGTGCAGCACTACATTGATACCGGTTTACACCAGCCGTTGCGTCAACGATCGTACCGTGTCTCTGCCGACAAGCGTCGCGTCATGAACGACCACGTCGACGATATGCTACGCCGAGGCGTTATTCAACCTTCCCACAGTCCCTGGGCATCTCCTGTCGTTCTCGTTAACAAGAAGGACGGGTCTATTCGCTTTTGCGTTGACTACCGTCGATTAAATAAGGGCACGTGCAAGGACGCCTATCATTTGCCGTGCATCGACGACGCCCTTGACAGCTTTCAGGGCACATAATTCTTTTCGTCCCTAGACTTGCGTTCTGGCTACTGGAAGGTTCCCATGGCTGAAGCCGATCGCCAGAAAACGGCATTTATTATAACTGATGGCCTATACGAATTCAACGTGATGCCCTTTGGACTTTGCAACGCGCCTGCAACGTTTGAATGACTCATGGACAATACGCTGTGTGGCCTCAAGTGGTCTATCTGTCTTTGTTACGTCGACAATGTCGTGCTTTTCTCGCCTCATTTTCCGACCCACCTACTTCGCTTTAGACATGTTTTAACCTGTCTCACCAACGCTGGCTTGCAACTCAACCTCAAAAAGTGCCGCTTCGCCGTGTGGCAGCTGGCCATCTTATGCCGCACCGTGTCCAAGCACGGCATTCTACCGGGCCCTGCGAAACTTCGTGCAGTCGCTGAGTTTCCGAAGCCTACTAACGTCAAAGAACTTCGCAGTTTTGTTGGCCTGTGTTCATATTTCCGGCGCTTTGTACGCAATTTCGCTTCGATCATGTCGCCCCTGCCCCAGCTCCAACGCGGTGACGCGGACCTCTCCTCCTGGTCCCCTGCATGCCACGTCGCGTTTGCTACACTGCGTCGTCTTCTTACCTCTCCACATATTCTTAGCCATTTCGACCTGACAGCTGCAACTGAGGTACATACAGACGCCAGTGGGGTCGGTCTTAGCGCCGCCCTCGCGAAGCAAAAGCCCGGCTACTCCGAATACGTGGGCGCCTATGCGAGTCGTACGCTAACAAAAGCAGAGGCCAATTACAGCGTGACTGAAAAAGAGTGCTTGGCTCTAGTATGGGCGCTTGGCAAGTTCCGCCCATACTTATACGGCCGCCCATTTGACCGAGTCACGGATCACCACGCGCTTTGTTGGCTCGCTACGCTGAAAGATCCATCTGGCCGCTTAGCACGCTGGGCACTCCGAATTCAGGAGTACGATATTAGCGTCGTCTACCGCTGCGGACGCAGGGACACTGACGCAGACGCCCTGTCCCGTTCACCTCGACCTCCAGACTCTGCCTTCGGAACCACTTGCGCACATCCCCTGTCATGGAAGCAGCGGAAGAATGAGAGGCTCACGCGCGCTCTTCTTCATTCTGCAGTTGTTCGCCTACCGGGCTGCCGGCTTGATGGACTGTGCCCAAGAGCATCCTGTCAGCGCGCTCGCCATCGACGTTACAGCTTCAGTGATGCCTAGGGATGCCACTAATCGACTGGTCGACTTCCTGCCGTCGTGACCAGCTTCACCGTTTTCTGCTTCATCACGTTCTGCCACAACCTATCGTAGCCTCAGGAACATCGACAGTACCAACGACGCACCATTTAAAACCGAGTGCTGCGCAGCCGCCGCACATAGGGCATGGAAGCAGCGGAAGAATGAGAGGCTCACGCGCGCTCTTCTTCATTCTGCAGGTCAGTTACCAATCCAAACTACCTTATTATTGTTTCAAATTTGATGATGCATTTATAGTCGTGCTTCCATGCCCTGGAGCATTGTTTGAGCCTTTTTGTTCTTTGATTTTGCTTTTGTGTGGGGATGTTGAGTGTAATCCAGGTCCAAGAGAATCATCGGATGCGCTTGCCGAAGTCCTTAAAACAGGAAAAGATTTAAACGAGCGGTCAATCAAGATGGAAACGGTACAAAAAACAGTTTCCGAAACAGTGACTGAACTGAAAGCCCAACAGAACGATGCTTTTCAAGCCATATCAGATATAAAGGCATGCTTAGAAACTGTTGAAGGCCAGACTGCAATATTTCAGGAATGGCAGGCTGATGTCAACGAGGTACATGACAAAGCTAACCCCCCATGACAAAGCTAAGCCTGCGCACTGCGCCATCGGCTAGATGACGCAGCGGACCGTTCTCGAAGTGACAATCTCCTATTTTATGGAATAACAGATGTTTAAAATGAAGCGTATTCTGATTCTGAAAGGAAAGCTTTGGACGTCATTACCGATAAACTGAATCAAACCTAAATGGTGACAGCATTTTACGCGCACACAGGTTCGGGTGGTTTATCGAAGGGAAAACACGGCCGATCATTGTCAAATTTGCAACATTTAAGGACAAGGAATCGGTGTTTGCTAAGTGTGCTTTGCTAAAAAACAGTGGCTTTGCTGTCAGCGAGGACTTCTGTCCCACCACACGCAATATTAAAAAAAGAAGCTCAGAGAGTGTGCTAAAAGCCTGCGTAATTAAACCATATAAAGTTGGGTACAAGAAACTGCATGTTGGCGGCAAATCCTATGGTTACAATGACTTGAATGACAGTGTTTTCGACATCGGTCCCTCGAATAGTGCACCGAATTCGCACGTTACATCCCCTCGAGCACTTCGCTCTGGCAGCCTTCTACTAACCAAAGACCGATAGGGATATGCGAGGGGAAACGGCGCCAGTCGCTCGAAATCAGACTTTTCAATTTTATATACTAATGTCAAGAGCATTTTCCGCAAGAGGGATGAATTACGCACCCTGATAAACGACCTGAAAGCCGACCTAATTGCTCTAACTGAAACGTGGCTCAGCAGTAAAATACTAAACTCTGAATTGTTTCATTGTGATAAAAGGTACGTTGTATACCGTATATAGTGCCCGCACTGATAGAATAGGGAGCGGTGTTTTACTCGCTATCAACGAGCGGTTTGATTGCTACTGTATACCAAGGATTTCGAATATTGGATCTGTGTGGTGTTGCCTGAATGTAGATTTCAAGAAAGTGATTGTTGGCGTCTGCTATCGCTCCCCTTCCAGTGATATGTCATTCTGCGATATCTTGCATGACTGCTTAAATCAAATCATGATTCGTTATCCCAATGCACAAATTACACTTATGGGGGACTTCAACTATCCTAACATTGTTTGGTCGCACACATGCACTTTTTCGAACCCACCGAGCGCTGAAGCTAACCAATTCAACACCACCTGCACGGATTTCGGTTTAACACAAATCGTTACCTCACCCACACGTCTTACTGCGACTTCTACTTCCCTTCAAAATCTAGTACTAACGTCATCAGAGGACACCACGTCACCCGTAATATATATTCCGGGCCTGAGCGACCATGATATTCTGCATTTAACGTTCGATTTTTCACATGCACCATCATCAAAACGCTCCAAGAACATTAGAGACTATAACAAAGCCAATTTTCCAGCCATAAATAACGAGCTGGGCTCCTTTTTGGACATTCTTTTACCAGGTTATCTCGAGCGCTCAGTGGAAACAAGCTGGTGTATGTTCCGCAATAAAGTGTCCCAATTGATTAATCATCATATATTTCTTCGGCGCGTGTACTTCAATGACCAAGCTCCGTGGTATAACAGATATTTAAATCGACTTTCTAACAAAAGGAAGAGACTTTTTTGAACTGCAACGTATTCACTAAAACATGCGCGTTGGGCAGCATACAAGACAGCTACCCCAGCCTATTCACGAGCACTGAAGTCTATTAAATCATCCTTTTCTAATGTAACCCTCCCGAACATTCTCAAGACTAATCCAAAACGTTTCTGGAGTATAATTAAACCAGGCGACACCAATAAAGTGTCATTACTCTCACCCTCCGGCGATCCTATTTCTCACCACCTTTGTGCTACGGTAGTAAACGATACGTTTCTCAAATCATTTTCTTCCCCCAACAACACCCAATGGCCCCAGCTTCAATTGCACGATCATTTCGCTATGGATCCTATCGTGTCTAACTCGCATGGCATCATACCGATTATGGACAATTCGAAACCAACATCTTCTAGCGGAATTGACGACATTAATAGCAAATTTTTAGGGTATACCAAAGAATATAGCTCGATCATCCTGAAATGCATCTTCTCACAATCCTATCAGAATATGTGTACTACCTAAAGACTGGAGGACTGCAGTGGTCATACCTGTACATAAAGCGGGTGATAAACAGAATCCATCTGACTATCGACTTATATCTCTCACATCGATACCGTGCAAAATAATGGAACATATAATATTTACTCATCTTGTTATTTTCTTGAGGATAACAGTTACTTCTCTTTAACTCAGCATGGCTTCCTAAAGTTTTTCTCTTGTGATACTCAACTAGTTTCCTTCACTAACGACTTGCACTGCAATTTGGACTGCGCTTTTTCAACTGGCTGCATATTTCTTCACTTTGCTAAAGCGTTCAATAAAGTTAACCATTCGCTGCTTTCATACAAACTAAGTGTTCTAAAAATTGACCCTGCAATTTTTAACTGGATTCGTGAATTTCTTTCTTCTCGTGTTCAATTCCTCAGCACCAATGACACTAATTCCCCTACTGCACCAGTTGGCTCCGGGATTCCTCAAGGATCAGTACTGGGCCCCCTGCTATTCCTAATATATATAAATGACTTACCTAATGCCATTACCTCGAGAATTTATTTGCTGATGACTGTGTGCTTTACCGTAAAATAACTAACGATTCCGATATTCACTCGCTTAAGGTCGATCTCAATAGCATACATGATTGGTGCCATATTTGGAATATGGAACTGAACGTTAAAAAGTGTAAGTCTATGAGGGTTTCTCGTTCAAATACAACTTGTCCAACTTATTTTCTTCACAGTCAGCCCCTTGAAAGCGTAACATCCTACCGGTATCTTGGCGTCCATATAACTAACACTCTGTCCTGAAAATTACACACAGAACATATAGCATCCAAAGCAAACAAAACACTGGGTTACCTTCGCAGAAACTTTTCTTTCTCCATCATCACTAAAGTGATTATTATACATCACATATGTGCGACCACAAATGGAATATGCTTCATCTGTATGGGACTGTGGACAGGTCACACTAATACTTATGTTGGAAAGTGTGCAGAATCATGCAGCTCGTTTTATCTTGGCTAACGATCACCGTTCAGCTAGCGTCATCCAAATGAAAACATTTATAAACCACATCCCACTAGCTGCCCGCCGAAAGCACACCCGCAATTGTCTGTTACCCCCCCCCCCCCCCCCCCCCCCTAATAAGATTTTCTACCATAACTCTAATCTTCACTCCCGATGGATTCAACAGCACCCTTCATTTCTCGTCGCCGTAATCACCAACAAAAAGTAGCAGTGCCCCATTGCAACACAGTAACATGTGCGCAGTCATATTTTCCAAGAACTTGTAACGATTGGAATTCCCTACCCGCATCACTAGCGTGTATCACTGATAGCAATCAATTTAAAAAGGTTCTTACGACGATTATTACCTAACTACCGCTTTTTTGTTGTTCACTAACTGATTTTTGAATCCTGTTTTGGTTCTCGCGTAATATATTTGTTTTTCAATTGTTTTATATTCTTGTATGGAATGTGCTTCGTGTTCTTTTTATTGTTGCGAATTGGCCTTCACCTCTGAAATGTACTCTGTACCCTGAGGGTAAAATAAATAAACAAATAAATAAATAAATAAATAAATAAATAAATAAATAAATAAATAAATAAATCTCTTGACCTTGACTCGATTGGCACTGAACAAGGCCGTTACCCGTGGATCGCTTCTCTGTTCGCCTATCTTCGGATCATCGACCACCCCTGTATCCCACTCCCTCCGACGCCAAGCTGTTCATTTCGCCATTCGTGATCAGCTGATCCACCGACGCAACTACGTTTCCGAAGGCCGTAGATGGCTACTAGTCATTCGATCCTCACAGCTTAAGATCCCAAATCTGTGCTTCTTTTCACGACGATCCGCAATGTGGCCACGCCGGAGTATTTAAGACTTACGCACGCATTCGCCATCCCTACTACTGGCGGGGAATGTACACTTTCGTACGAAAGTTTGTTCAGTGCTGCCCTGACTGTCAACGTCGCAAATTACCCCCTTTACGCGCGCCTGGCGCCTTGCAGCCACTTTCGTGCCCTGCCAAACCCTTCGATCGCGTCGGAATTGACCTCTACGACCCGTTTCCCATGACACCGGATGGCAATCGGTGGATCATAGTTGCTGTGGACCATATGACACGCTACGCCGAAATTGCTGCTTTACCGATTCCTACAGCGCGGGATATAGCTTATTTCGTCCTACATCGCTACATCCTTCGACATGGCGCACTTCGAGAACTCCTCAGTGATAGAGGTCGCGCCTTCCTCTCCGAAGTCGTTGAAGCTCTGCTTTCGGAATGCCACATTATTCATTGAACGAGCACGGCATACCATCCGCGAACTAACAGGCTCACAGAGCCGTTTAGCCGCACTCTCGGTGATATGCTAGCGATGTACGTGGCATCTGATCATGGGAACTGGGACCGTGTACTTCCTTTTGTAACGGTCGCGTACAACATCGCCATGCAAGCTACTACGGGATTTTCACCTTTCTTCCTCCTATATGGACGGGAGCCTTTTCATACCATCGGCACTCTCCTTCCATACCGTTCTGACGTTTCCGAGCGCCCTCCTGTGTACGAAGCTACCCGACAGGCCGAAGTGTGTGTGCGTGTGGTGTGCGTGTGTGTGTGTGTGTGTGTGTGTGTGTGTGTTTGTTTGTGTGTGTGTGTGTGTAACATTAGTCTAAACAGCCCTATAAACTATAAAAGTCACCACGAGAACCGTTGGGCGTGCAAGGGCTTACTGCAAGGTCTGCAAACGTATTGATGACCGTCCAGGGTTGAACTTCCCATGAGCCTTGAAGGGGATTTATGCTTACGCCTTTACATCTAGATGCGGGAGGGGTGGTTCATTGCACGTCTTTATATTTTTTCAAGAGAGATAGAGAGAAGACCTTAAAGATCAACTGGAAAAGGCGAATACTAACGTATTTTTTATCTTGTTTTTTTTTGGCTGCAATTGTAATAACAGTTGGCAAGGTGTTGCGTTGCAGAAAGAGGAGCAGTCAGGCTTCGGCAGTGTAAGGTTCGAGGGGCTGAAATTGAAACCAGTGGGTGATATTGTGCCTTCATGCGCAATCTTTGTCTTCGAATTCCTTGTCAGTTAGGGAGAAACGCAGCAGGGTACGAATACTGTATACGTGGGTGGGCTCGGGGAGCCAAGGGTCAACGCTTTCCTCGTTCCGAGGTCAACGCCAGAAGCAGGGCTCCGTGTAACGACACGGACAACGCGGGTCAATGATCGTTTAGAGACCCGAACGAAGCGGACGCCTTTTGGCTGCTGCTGCTGCCGAGGGCGACAGGGAAAAGCACGTCGGCATCACGTGTCACCACCGTTTCTCAATGTTAGCGCTTAGTGCTGGAAGACCAAAAGGAACGGATTAGTTGGTCTTGCGATCTCAGAACTTTCCGGAATAAGCATTGAGTCCTTATTTCTTATTACTTTGTGATTGGGATGTCGGAGACCTCCGGGATAAGCGTCCTGGTTGTTCTGAGGAGTAGGTTTATTGTTAATTATTTTACTCTTCGATATCGGACGACAACTAGATGTGTGTTAGGCTTGCAATTTTTTTTACTTGTCACGCTTCTCGCGCTTGAAGAATGCGAAAGAGCTAGTCGGCAATCACGGTATACCACGTGCGCCAACGTGACACACAGCGCTATACAAGTGCAATCAAGCGAACGAAACGATAAGCATCGCGATATAAATTTGCTTCAGCATGATGGTTTGATACTGTAAAGCGTTTGTGCATCGAGATTTGCCTAAGGTTGCCAATGAGGCTTTCTGTGGGGTGTTTTGCATTTATATGAGTTTCTTTATGGGGAAAGGGGTTAGGAGGGGAACCACAGACGTACAAAGGTATTTCACGATATTAATCCGATCTCACCTGGCTTCCAGAATTGAGCATTCCTGAATGTTCTGGTGTCTTTAGTTTTTCTCTTATAAAATATTTAAAGGACTATCTGCAAAATGAGAGAGGCCGCTCAGTTTTCGTCGTGCATCGAACGTAAAATAAAAGTGGTTCCGAATTAGACACTGGTGGTAATCAATGCATATTTTCAGTTTTTGCCATAACGTAAAAATATTTAGAAGTAAAAAAAAAGAACTCACGTATGTACATGTTTCGTCCTCATCAACCTATTTTAATGTTGCAGAGTTTTACAGTCCGGCTATAAAAAACTGTATCACAGTTCTGCAAACTGTACCTAATAATATATTCAAACCGTACAAGATTGATGTGCCATGCAGAGCTGTTTTTTGCAAAACCTTCGTAAACCTCGCATTTGTTCTCTGTAAGTGAGTGAGTGAAAAACATTTATTGTCGCTATATACAGAGCGAGCTTGGGTAGAGCCAGAAGGGCCCACCGAGCCAGAAGGGCCCACCCCGTACAAAGTCTAGGAGGGGTTCCTATTCCTGGACCCCTGTGGCTTTTGCGGCAGCCCGGGCTCGGTCCACCAGGGCACGTTGGTCCTGTATGGTCGTGCAGCCGAGCAGGGCAGCCTCGCAGATCTCTCGGGAGGGATGGGGGGGGGGGGGGGGTTGTTGGGGCATGCCCACACCATGTAGAAGGTGTGGTGCAGTATATTGAATATGTCATCTTGAGATGCTCTAAAATATGCAGTTTACAGAAATGCCATAATCTGTTTTTGATACAGACTTCTGGATCTGTAAACTTCGTACTTCAATTTTTTTAGACCCACCCATTTGCGGCAAGTTTTGTAAAAAAAAATACTGTTCTAGATTAACATTCTTCTTCATACAGTTGCTATTTTTTAACTTCTCTCTCAAATGCGTCAAATTTCATTCAAATCCGTCCAGCGGTTGTCTCAAAAGCAGTTCTACGCTTGACATGTGTTTGACTTAGAGAAATTAGGAAAAGTTTTTCCCGAGCTAATTAAAGCCTCCTCTAAACGAGTCAGCTTCGCGAAGTATGGGTGAAAACGTATCAGGTGCATCTCCAGCATCACGAGAAGCATGCACCAAACTATGCCTGTTTCTTAAAGGAGAAATTACGCATGGGTCGAACCATCCCCAACATGAGCGCCTCGTTGTGAAAAAGAGAATGTGAGGTTGCGAAAAGCGAGCTTTCGGGGGCACGCTGCTACGCGCACTACCCCAAATTAGCGCACGTGCGCACGCCAAATTTAAACGGTGCGAGATGGTGCCGCCGTTCGCGCTTCAACGGTCCCCGCGCTTTCTTCGTAGCACGAGGCATATTCTAATATCTCGGAATATATATCTTGTTGAAGTAAAAAAATTATAAACGATGTTTCGCTTGAAGTTTCTTCTTCCTTCAAAAGCGACACGTTTATGAAACAACTTCCCCTGGATTTCTGTACGTGTTAGTCTCCATCGTCTTGGCTCAAGCGGCGTGAAAGAGGACGCGTCGCTGTCACCATTAATGAGGTACACAACTAATCTAATTTCGTCAAATCAGTTTTTATTTTATTTATACGGTTATATGTGACATAAATTGCACGCGGTAGCTGAATGCGAAGATCGTGTCCCATATCAAAGCGCATCAGAGCTAGTTTTCTCTCTTTTCTTTAGCTTCTTTTTAATAGGAAAACGGCTCGATTCCTCTATACTCGCGGACAACTGTCAGTGGCAATGAAGGGAAAGCTACGGGCGCGTGGATGCTGCACATGTGTTACCGCCCCAAGTAGTCCGGCAGCATTTGACAGTGATTTTTGTTGCTCGGAACAGACACTGAATCGACGCAGCTTCCACGTGCGACGGTTTCGCGTTTGCCCAGACGCGGAAGGGAAAAGTCACAAATTAGGTGAACTTTTGCACTTAGTGGTTTGTTTTGTCAATTATTTAACTGTTGCTAATAAGCTAGTAATGTTTTCTCTTCCCCAGCAACGTGGATTAAAACGCGGGACTCTTTTCAGAAGCGCTCTGACTTGTGAGCGCTTTGTCTCCGTATAGCTTTCCCTTCATTGCCACAGAAAGTTGTCCCCGAGTATAGAGAGTGCGCGCACAAGGTGATGTATTCAGCTCTATACAGGCGATGGCCTTCTTTCGCAAGTTTTATGCGATTGCATTATGCACATATCTCTGGCTGAAATTCTTCTAATGACACCGTTGAAATGTATACAGGGTGTTTTGAATAGTCAGTGATCTCTTGCTCTGTCAATACTCCATTCTCTTCTTAAGGACAGCTAGCAGCCGTTGTCTGGCTTTGGCTTGCTTTATCACGCCGTGAACTGCCATTACGTAAATTTTAAACCATAGCAAAAAGTCCTTATACGGGCCTGCTACCTCGCCTCGTGTGCAGGATATTATCGGAAGCTGGCGTTGGAAAGAATAGATAACGAACAGGACGCAGGTACGGAAGCTGGCTTATAACGTGGTTTTTTCCTTTTTTTATTTAATTTTTTCTTCTTTTTTGTTGCGCGAAGAAGCCGCGACGCAAGCCACGAGAACAAGATATCGGCGTATCCAATATTGCACGTAGTCACACTTATAAGTGAGAATGGTCATGTGACTCCGTAAAGAAGAAAGAACATTGATTGTGAGCTGTACAGAGAAGTCCAGCCCTTCATTTCATTTTCCAAAGGAAACACGGTTCCTTTAGTTAAAAAATACGCCCCCTGTGTTACTGGAGAAGAAAAAAAAAAAGGTGTTGTTTACGAAGCTAGTGTACTTAGTGTTAGGCTTCAGATTTAGTGTTGTTGGGGAAGTTGGTGTTTAGGCGGCACACTAAAAAGCCCCATAGCATCAAAATTTGTACGGAGCTCTCCACTAAGGTGGCCTTTATGATCCAATATGCAGTTTCTGGAAGTTAAATCTCACTATTCAACTCGAAGATATAAGAACCAAGGCTATATGTAAGCGAAATAATTTCTACTTTACTGCTAATCTAAGCACAATACAATTTTGGTAAACGCAAATCGCTTAAACGGAATCGCCCGTTTAACGGAACAACAGGCCTTCGATTGGTTGGTTTTGTATTTGAAAAACGTAAAAAAAAAAACTGAAAAAAAAACGACTTTCTTTGATCGAAACTAGAATGTTTGCCAGTTCCTATCCAAACAGAACTCCGGAATCAACCTCTAAATTTTTTTTTCTTTGCAGTATCAACAAGAATTTTATTTTTCTTCTTTTCTTGCTTTTTTCGTTTACTTTCTTTTTTATTTTATTTTTTTAACACCTGTCCTCTGTGAAGGAAGTCACTCCTGGTGGACGTGCGGCTTGTTCCAAGCATTCAGCGTTTTATTCACCGTTTTCCTTTGCGTGTTAAATAGCGACTCAGTCATGGACGACTTTCTTGGTTGCTGTTACGAATTTTGTTCGCTCAGAATCAAGCAGCTTCAAGAAGCGTCAATTCCACGCTCGATATTTGCGCCAGTGAAGGCGGCAGTAACGCGAAGGAAATGCCGGAAAACTACTCTTGCGAAAAAAAAAAAGCCTGCTATTCTTCGGAGATGAGAGCGCCGTCGACCTCTGTTCAAGTTGAAAGAGTATGCAGATTTGGTGCATGTATTAATCGTAATTTCGTCTATCTGTAGGGACAGCCCAACGATGGTCGAAGCACAGACTGACCAAGACGTATGCAAGCATTGTCACATTTAGAGTAATTAGGTCGCCTAACATATAGCGAATCCGTTCTTTCGAACTTACGCTTACTTGGATTCGTAGGCGGCCCCTGCTGAGTCTGAATTATCGGACGGCGACTGTACTTGCCTGTACCACATACGAGAAGAAAAGAAGACGAAACATTAACGAACGTGAGTCCATCATATTTTGAGCGCGTGGGCTTGCTTAAACTGTATTTGACTGCAATGAAAGCTATCCTGTCGTGCCCACTAACTAGCCACATGTCATCTTAAGTGACAGTACAGATGGTTTCCCCGAGCCCTAACTTTGCGCAGCCGTTGCATTTGCTCGGCATGTAGGATGCAGTCCAGCAACTCGTGAACTACGTCCTCATTCGCCACGCCTCACGCACACGGTGCAGGCATTGCACGATCGGTTCTAAAAAAGAAAATGGTTAGTGTAGGCAATATCAAAGGCAAAAGCGGTGAAACAAGCCTTTACACAGAATAGTAAATTGGTGGGCTAGCTGGTGCGATAACTTGGTGCAAAGGGGAGGCGATAAAGTGGTATGGAGAAGAAGTGTACATGGACAGAAAAGCAAAATGCATTGCTCGATTATTTAGCGGGTTGGCATAACGGAAAGTAGTGCCAAAAGTGAGCAAGAAAGGAGGGCGAAAGCACAGAGCGCTGACGGACAGAAATGGCTGTAGCTCTCTGTCCTTTCGCCCTACATTTTTCCTCACTACTTTCCTTCTTGAACAGGAAAGACACTCACTTTCAACTGCAGTTTATTGAAAAAAAAATGTATTACCCTTCCCCTACCGGAAAACGGACGTAAGCGAAGCTTCTCCTGGGTGCACCTAAACTAACCATGATGCGACGGCCGCGACGGAGAGAATGACGTCACTGACGGTATGCCCGCAGTCCGCCGTTGTCGCTTGCGTTCGATTTCTCGAGTTTGCTCGGCGGCGTGGTTAGCAGCATTCGCCCGTCATTGCCGCTTGCGATTCTTCGAAATTAAATTGCTTAAGAATTAAAACTGTACGTCCGTCACGTAAGACAATGAAAGGCTCATACCCTCTTAAGCAATGGCTCATACCCCCGTAAACGCGGCCTCCCCATTACGACGACAGAAGAGAAATTCTACGCTGGAATGAGTTGCTGCAACGCAGCCAGCTGTGGAAGATGACGACGACGACGAATGCGGGCGCACGAGCGCAACCCGAGGGGCACCAACGAACCAGCTGCAGAAGACAACGACGCTAGAGCCAATGATGGTGATGATAGTTTTTTCGTACGCCTACACCGACGCCGATACGAGTCAAGCAATACAAGCTTTGCTTGAAAAACCAACCTTCCACCACGAGTATTCAGACGCACGGGCTGAACGCGAGTTTTTTTTATGTATATACATAACAAAAGAAAATGTTTTCTTGGAAAATTCTGGCATAGATTATGTCGCTCTCTTAATGACTAACTAATGGTATCTTTGGGTGGTCGTTTCAGAGTGCTTCAGAGGCAGTCGTCTTGTCAGGTGGTCAAAAAAGAGCGCTCCGATAGCATTCGGTTGGTTCTTTCAGATTACTGAAATCCGGCTTGGAGCGCTCAGAAATGTTCACCGACAACGCCGGAGCAATTGCGAGATGCAACCAGTTCCTGGCCACGTGAGCGCTATGCAGCTTCCGTCAGGGCGTTTTTGCCGGCGAAAGCTAGGCCGCTTAGGAGGTTTCATAATCGCGTTGACATGCTTTGGGTACCTTTCACGTCATTGATGGCTGAGCGCGGTAGCGTTATCTTTTGTTAACGGCACGTTCAATTCTTCCTTGGATGCGAGATGCAAGCCCTGACAGCCGCACCATCATAGGGCTGAAAACTTACTGTGCTGGCGTAAGACTGCCTTGGAAGCAACGGCCACTGTAGTGGTCGCTGTCGTTGTCAACTATTTTTCCCTGGCTCGCACGCCACAGTGCTATGTCATGCGCCATCGGAAGTCCCCCCCCCCTCCCCCTCTGCCCTCGCTTCCTTGCTTCTCACTGCTCCGGAAAGTGACCCGCCGTTCGAGTGGCATGTGCTTTCTTTGACTGGGATCTGGAGCGTCGGGCAATCTTATCCAGAGGACCGGATCGATCACCCGAAGTTACCTTAAAAGAGCACTTAACGTCTTCGGCCACCCTGAGTAATGGCGCGCACCGGCCTGCGCACTATAATGAATGTGGCTGCTCAGCACTTTTCGAAGAAGTGGAGGTGACAAGCAGAGCAAAGAGTAAATTGGAACGGAAGGTCCTGGAGAATGGCACTAATCGGGCCAGTCGATTCATGAGGTACAGTCGATTCACGAGCGTATCAAAGCGGGGATCAATGTGTTGGTATGTTCTGAAACGCAAAATATGCGTCAATACTGAACAGGGGAGATTACTTTGCCTGGTGTTCAAACCACGCGACACGCTACTACTAGTATCAGCTAGTCAAGTTTACTTTTAAAGATTCGAACAACAAATTCAGGCAGTTTCCCTTATTTTTCATGCTACGGGCATTGAGGTGAATTGAAAACCTACTTTCTCCGAGCAATAATTTCAGGTGAGACTATCGTTGCTATAATATTGACATATCAGTGATGAATTCATGAGAAAAACAACAATAATATGACTTGCACAGAAACAAACCTGATAAACCCACTATCAAACTCTGCTACTTTCTATTCTGCAACTACCACTGAAGTCGCAGGTTTAATTAGAAACTTAAAAGACAATGCATCAGCAGGGCATGACGATATCAAGGCATCTTTCCTGAAACATGCATCGATGTCCATATGTGACATCTTGACGTACATTATCAAACTTATGCTTACAACCGGCACGTTCCCCAATCATTTAAAAGTAGCTCGTGTGTGTCCAGTGTATAGGGTGGTAACAGGAATGAAATCTCAAATTATCGTCCGATCTCTTTATTGCCAATGTTATCGATAAATGAATTTGATAAACAAATAATTATTGTTCCTGAATAGTAGCTGAAGATTCAATCTGGCCTCTTTCCCCCCTCTCTCCCCCATTTTTTATTATTTTTCGTTCGCTCGTGCCGACCACGCTACCGCTAATACCAGCTAGTCAAGAAAGATAGAACGATCTTTTATTCATTTCAGAACGGGGCAGCCTCCGGCTATTCAGAAAAACAAAAGTTTTGTTCGGCATATTAGTGCATCTTTAACGCGTACACGTCACTTTCACGCGGTCAGTTCTCGCGGTTTTGTGATGTCGCGTGACAGACAGGCGAAGTTAATGCTGGCCAAAAACTTTTGACCAATAGACGGTTTCGCTGTTTGTAAACAAATAGCCTGCACCTGAATCGCGCACCCAAGGAGACTTCCGGTGTGAAACTTCCGGTATTGCTTACTCAATGCACCCCGCCGTGTCGACGTGGTGCGTTTGTTTTTGCTGTTGAATTATTTCTGTTATCTTTTGTGCCCACCCCCAGACGTGTATCAAGTGATGTGTAGCTAGTACCTGAAGGGGCTTGAAAGTGTTGGACGGAGAAGGTACAAGGAGAAACTGCAGTGGCGTGGAGAAGAGCTGCCCGATCCGCTGGACAGGGTTGTTGTCCGATTTAGTTTGTCAACTGGCGCCGAAAATCTGCCCCCTGTCAAAGCCGAAGACATATTTATGTACCTCGTGGAACCTGTGTGTGCTTCTACGCGAAGGAGCAGTTTAAATGCTATAAGATTAGTGACGCATACAATGCGTTTGTGAGTGGTAAAGTCAAGCAGCTGGTATCATTCAAGGCAGGTGAGCGCGGCGACGGCATCCTTCCGGCCCGAGTGGAAGCAAGCCAGGCGCTGACCAAACATAACGAGTCGCGGTGCATTGTGAAAGACGACGGCACTGTTGTTAGTGCCCACTGCACTTGTCAGGCAGGGTGAGTATCCATTTCATGTTCAACCATTCGAACTTCGGGGTGCTTGATAGCAGCTTTATGGGAAACAGGCTCGACTGCAAACACGTCGCTCGGTTAGATTCGTGCTTTACAGCCTCTTGTAGCATGTTACCGGTAAATAAGTTTCAATCATTTCTTTTTTGCTGTTAATTTCAACCTGTCTATGGCGAGCGCTTCCGTCTTCATGGTGACCGTCTAGATCGTGGAAACAGCGCACGTTTCACCTTTTCGTTGCTTCGCGTAGCTCGAGCTTATCGGTCAGCACTATTCTATGAACTTTATCGTCGAGTTACCTTATTGTGTTATCCTCACGGCCTTTGCCGTCGCAATAAGGCCCTGCCTTATTAGTCACTGCTGCACAGTATAACATTCCTTCTAGTGCATTTGTTCTACATTTACATACACTTCTCTCTCTTTCAGACTTGGAGAATGCTGCACACACGTTGCTGCACTGTTATTATACACTGAGGACAATGTGAACTTCGGAATGGGAAAGTCGTCACCAACTGATGTTGCATGCAAATGGAACGAAGTGTCTCAAAAAACTGCAGCAAGCTTGATTAATCAAGCCTACTGCTTGATTATCACCAAAGACAATTGCCTTGGGTGTTTGCCTTTGTCGTATCATTCTAGCTTTTAACGAGGCACTGGGAAATAACAGAAAATCTTTTGCAGGCTGCATCAGTCAGCGAAATTGAGTTCTTCAAACCTAAAGTTGGGGTGCCAATACCTCAAACAACACCCAGAGCTCATAAGGATGTGCCACTGTTGACAGACCAGCAACTTCGCAGTTTTTTCCATCCGTTGAAGGTGAGCGCTAGGTCTAACTTTTGGTCAATGTACACACTTCCTAGTTTTGCCTTAGCTCATTGATAGAGATGGAGAGAGAACTGTTCGCTTTATCTCTCAATTCTTACAAGTGTTTTCTTTATCATGTATTCACGAAAAATGAAATCCTGAAGTTGACAGGCATTGTGCACTGAAGAAAAAAGTGCAGCTTACATGACCTTCTATTCGCTCAAGTCATTTTCACCGAGAAGAGCGTTAGATGTTCTCGATTGTTGCCCGTTTCTAGCTTTTTAAGACTGCCCGCAAAATGATCAGAAGCCTGTGTACACTATACAAGCAGCACGCACACGTTTTCATTGTATTTGATGCTGTATCACAAGTGTTCTCGGAAAACAGAAGCTTCTTTTAAAGCCTCAAAGGCTATGCATTTCTCTTATTCCATTTTATTTCCTTGTCAGTGAAAAGGAGATTCATAACTAAAAGCTGGGGAATCAGCTTTACAGGGGCTTTGACCGGTTACAAAGTCACAACAGCAGTACAGTCGTAAAACTGCTCTCCGCCATAATGTACTGTAACACTTTGCATGTTCTTGACACAAAAGAACATGCACAAACAATTATATGTAATGTTAATTTATAAGGATACGAAGAAAAAACAGAGAATACAAAGATAAAGGTGTAAAGTTTTATTTTACAATTAGAAATTAACTCGTGTTTAAATTATAACCCTGGAATAATTCAAATATCAGCCTCATTCAGCTATGGAATGCTGAAGCATACTGCCACGACCCTAGACAGGTGCCATCCATCTACATACAATTAATTGCGTAGACCAAACACCTAGGCCATAGCTTAGAGCACACGCCATAAATAATTGCAGCACCATTGAGCATAAAAATGCATGAAAGAAAACAATGACACAGTACATAGAAAAGATCTGACAGTACAAATAATTACGACAGCCCTTCACAAAAATTCCTAAATAAAAAAGTCATAAAACAGGTGAAGACTGTTTCACATTACAGCATGTTCACGCAGCAAGCAACACAAGATATTTCCGTCACATTGAAAGTAATATCTCACAGCAAAACTACTTAAGAGTCAAAACGGGCTCTATCAGAGGATCAAAGTTTGCCATATTTAATTTATTTAGCAGTATTGGCGAATTGGATGATAACTGAAAATCAATAGGCTGTAGATATGGGGACTGCCTAGACCTCTTTATGATGTGCCTGCTGCACAGAAACATTTCCGTGTATATATTTGACAACAGTACGATTACATCATTGTTAGATTTTGTGTAGTACTTGTGGTGCTGTGATGTGTGGGTAAGGTTAATAACTGAATAATCTATTTTTATACTAGTGAACAGAGCATATAATTAAGATGCCTAACCGCACAAAAAGCGTAAAAGCACAGAAGTGTCATAAAACACGTCTCCAGGTATTTCCAAAGAATGATGTGCTAGAAAATGAACTCAGGTCTTTACTGTGTGTTTATTTAAAACGAAAGAAATGACCTCTGCAACGTTCTCGATAGGCTGGATAGAAGAACGTTCACCTTGAGCAAGATCTTGAGACCATGGCCTCGAGTATCACAGTTGCAAAAGGCCACAAAAGCGCTGCTGCGATTTTTGAAAACTGCAGGATTGAGTGACCGTCTATGGATCCAGACTGATTGATCATCAGTGATAGAACAGAGATCTGTTGCAACGTCCGGCGATATCAACAGCGGATTTTCTATTCTCTTAATCTCTCTCTCCCCTTTTCCCTTCCCCCCGGTGTAGGGTAGCCAACCGGGCTCAGTCCTGGTTAGCCTCCCTGCCCTTCATTAAATCATTTTCTCTCTCTCTCTCTCTATTCAAGTGCAAGAAAAAAATAGTGTAAGTCTATATTTGTCACTCTGGTGACTTGAATAAAAAATAACCAAGCATGGTGAAAGAGAAAATAAACAATCACCACAATGGTTCCACCTCGTTTATTGATATGGAAATGGGTAGATGAATCCTTGAGGCTCATATAAGAAAGTTCAATTGTAATCATAATTCACTGCTACGGAGCAAAGAAGTTACCCTGAAAAGTGGGATCAGTATGTCTTACTGTTCAACAAAGGGTTAACAATAGCTTGATATAATATACCTTTAGTAAATTCCTAACAGTACGCAGACATTACACTGCATCATAAATGTGACTGTCATCTTTCAAAGTTTACTAACATTTCATTTGCCACTAGCTAACATTGATTTCACTTTGCAGGAAAATGCTCGGAAAGCACTTCTGCTGACATCAGTTAGTGACAACGAAGCCACAAATTCAGCTCCCGAGGCCGCTCAACACTGCACAGGGCAACCAGCTAAGCGACAAAAGGAGTCTGCCACTTTGCCACTTGGCGGCATCTACAAAGATGTGGACTTGGAGATGGCCAAAGTTCTTAAGGTTAGTACTTTCCCCTGTGTGGCCATTGAGAAAAAAACACGTGGATAATCCAAATCAACATCATGGCTGGAGGAGTGCAAAGGGCGTGTAACAGCTTCGATCTTGCATAGAGTGGCCGCATGCAAGAGTGGTGCTGATGGACTTGTCGAGATAATGTGCTCTGTGAAAGCACCACGTGTGGCAAACCTTCTTTGGGGATGCGAGATGGAATTGAGAGCCAAAATAGCATTCATGGCACATGAATGTGAGAAGCACAGAGACGTGAAGCTTATTGAATGTGGTTTGAATGTAGTGGCTGAAGTATCATTTATAGCAGCCTCACCTGACACCCTAATATCTTGCACCTGCTGTGAAAAAGCTGTGCTGGAGGTTAAGTGCCCTGCGTCTCTGAAAGGCAACTCATCTACAACAAACTTTAACAGACTGGCCTATTTAGACGATAGCCTAAAGCTGAGGCATGGCCATGCTTACTATGCCCAGGTACAAGCCCAGATGGCTGCTTCTGGGCTCCGTAAAGCATACTTTATTGTGTTTGCAGGGGAATGCTTACTAATAGTTTTTTTTTCTTGGATGAAACATTTTGGGCAGCTCTGCTACAGAAAGCAACCACATTCTTTTTTAACCGCATATTCTCCGAATTGCAGTCGAAGAGGATCTGCACAGAAATAGAAATTGCAAAAACAACATGTGAATGCAAAGGCACTAGATCTGGTCGTGTCGTTGAATGTACAGCCTGTAATGCTGCTTTCCATCTGAAGTGCGTAAAACTCAAGCGCACTCCAAAATCATGGGCGTGTGCTAAGTGTCAAAGTGCCTTCAAAGACTGACATTTTTAATGCAATAAATGCTCAGCATCAACTACATTCATCTTTTGCAGAAATCAAACCACCTATGTCACTATCATACGGCGAAGTGCAACTAATATACAGATTGAATTAGGCACTTTTATATTCATCCAAACGTACTGTGATAACAAATAAACTGTGAAACCACATTTTATTTGCATTCAGTGCTTCTGCAAAGTCTCCCCTCCTGACTACAGCGACTGCACTTACGAGCAAAATGGACAAATGCTTATGTACTAAATTGAGGTGCACATTATAAAAACCTGGGTTGTTCAAGTTAATTTGGAGCTCTCTGTTATGCCATATATTACAGGCACAGGGACAGTAAACCCCATGAATCAGACGACCTTTGCATTGAGAGAAATACGAGTACATACCGTATACATATTTTAAGTACAGTGTTGCAAGAATTTGCAATGCTAAAGCCGCACAAAGAAATGGATGTAAATAGAAGAGAACAGTTCTGTTCACATATGTTCATCAATTAGTTACATGAATCACTCATGTATATCGATGTCCTTATGATAACTGATAATAGCAGGCTGAAGGTTGACAAGGGCACAACATATGACTACAAACTTGTCGATAGTTGCGAAATGATCATATCCTGCTCTCTTATTAAAACTAACAGGCAGAACAGTCTGAAACACTTTAAATACTTTCAGCCTCTATATCGCCCTCTCAACATGAATTCCGACACTTGCTAGCTTTCTTGACATTGTGACATCAGCTCCGGGTAGCTGCGCACGTCTCTGTTATTGATGGCATTAGTAATGTTGCTTCTCGTGCGCCAAACACTTCTTCGCACCGAAAGCCTCGGTCAACAATAAATACGTCTCATTCTTCTTTTTCTAACAGTCCACTACTCAGGGTCAGCTCTTTGTCAGATCTCCGGGCACCCCATGCTTTTGAAATGAATGTGATGGCGCCCGAAGGAGATATTACTACAAGTAGCTTAATTGTATTGTGGTGCTTATAGCTAGAGAACGTCTGTCTTCAGGCAGTCATGGCTGCTGGCCTCTGTATAAATGCCTCGGTGCTGTCCATCACACCTCTGGCATTATCGAACAGTGGGTCCTGAAATGCTGCTGGTCGGTGTGCTCGCAGTGATTGTCTAGATGGCCAGACAATGAACTTCTTGAGGTTCTCCGCTAGGACATCTATCCATGAATTAAACATCACACTCACGGAGCACGGTGAAATACCGAACCGACATGCAAGGTCCTGCGTAAGCAGCCCTAGACGCAGTCGCATCAGTACTACAATCAGCTGCTGCTCTGCGTCAAGACTTGTTTTAGCATTCGGTTGCCATATGGACAGCACCAGCTGCAACAGAGCGTTAAACATATCTGCAGATACAAGACCTGTGTGAAATTTTAGTCTTCTCTGATTGCTTGACCTTATCCCGGGACATTTTTGATATAGTCAATGTTTGATGCTTGTTTTCCATCTGCAATTTTTTTTTCTTAGAAGCAGCCAACTGCTGCTCTAAAGAAACCAGACGTTGTTTTAATGCTGCATTTTCTGCCATGTAGCTTGAAACATCTTTCATTGTCAGCTCCGCCTGGTTCTCAAAACTGCAAGTTCCTGTGTCGTTTTCATGACAATCACAGGCAACTGAGGGCTCCTTGGGGTCACTTTGGTCAGGTTCATCCAACTGTTCTGATGCACGTTTTTTACCACGCTGGTAGCTTGACATCTTTTGCTCTGCCTTCTACTGTGCCCTGTGTGTGAATACTGTTGGAACATAGTCGGGATGAGTAGCGTCAGATGACGGCTCACCTGAAAAACAGACACAATGCATTGTATTTTTACAGGATAGCAGACATGCTCAGAAAGTTTTTTATGGAAATACTGTAATTGTAAGTAATTTGCTGAGGCTGACTACGACTGAGGAGATACCCATTATTTCATTTATGTATTTATTTCTTACTTCAAAATATCAGTGGAGGGGCATGATGTGTAAGATTGTAATGTCTTGCAACAGTAACAACATGCCAGGTCATAGTGTCAAGCTACGGATGAGCTAAGGTTGCAAAACATTAATCCTATAACAAATTTGCTAAAAAAAAGAAAATGACAAAAAAGGAGCAAGACAAGTCTGAGAAAGCGTGTTTCATTTCATTAGAATCACAACTGAAGGCTAACTTCATACTGAGGACACCACAAAAAGTCTACTTAAGACTCGACATCAGTATTTTTCATAAGAAAGACCAGAATTCTGGGCACAATGACGTGTTGCATAATGGAATGTCGGCTCAATTACGCGTGTTCTAAGCTGCCTAAAACAGGCTAGTGGCCGCGTGTAACAGCGCGGTCGGGGCACGCAGCATGAGCATAAAACGCTTATTATTATGCCGGTGTCAGGGGCACTTTCGATCGCGATCGAGCCCAATCAGGATTGAATTCCTCGATTGCTATTACCTCCTTTGCTCAGACTGAAATAAAAGGCCAATCGCGATCGAGAAATTCAATCCGGGTAAGGCTCCATCACTGATCTCATGCATCCCAAATGACTGAAGCAATGCGTCGCGAACTCATTACGTAATGTTGTCAGGCTGGCTGCGTCGCGCGAACTATTCTGATGTACTCATGAGTACACTATAGATAGTTTTCATGTGACGTCACGGAGGCAACTCCCACCGTTCTAGTACCTAAAGATGGCGGCTACGATGACGTCAGTGCACCGTCTTATCACGCTCACTCTGTTTTACTTTTTGACGGCGACTGTTTTTCACAGGTTTATCGCTGTTATCGCTTTGACGTTGATTGTTTTTCACAGGTTTATCACTGTTATCGCTTTGCTGTTCGACGCAAGACGCTCCTGTCGTGCTGTCATGCTGTAATGTTTCTTGATTACGCCACTTCTCGACCTGCTGGTACCTAAAGATGGCGTCCGCGATGACGTATGTGCAAACGATCTATTCATGCGTCGAACGTTTATGGTAAACCGCCTACGTCTAAAGTCCATGTTAAAAAACGAAAGTTTCATCGGCTTGAGTACGGCGATGCCCATCAAAAGAAACAACAAAATCGCATCATCACTCTGCCTGACGGCGCAGAAGCGTCGCTCTCATCGATAACAAAGAATCACCGCGACGTAGACTGCACGACGATGCAATTCGGGCGCGGCTGCATTGGTGTCCCTAGTGTTTAACAGATGAGGCTCCCACCACAAAGAACAAGTTTACGATATATTTTCGGCGTCGGGCGGCTTTCATGCTTTCCTATCTACTTCGGTCGTCGAGCAAGCGTTTCATAGTTCTTGACGGCTGCGGCCGACACTGAAAATCTGTTAAAAACTTGTTCCCAGTAATGGGGACTTCGGATTAACGTCACAGCAACGCACATATATACTGCTTGATTAAATTAAGCTTTACTTGCCTTGGATGAAGTGGGCAGAACAAATCCGCGAGTTCTTCGTGGGCATCCAGTTGCCCCGCATGATCGCCGCAATCCAGGCACTCTTTTTTGCCATCATTTTTCGGAAAAACTGAACGTTTTCACTAGCGAGAGCAGATTAGTGCCGGATCGTTGGCTACATCCTGGCACTACGCAGCAATGTCCGAGTCGCATCGTTTCATCGGAATCATTCTGTCCTCGGGAAAACATCGCAAGACAAGCAGCGGCGGCCAGCAACGCATACGAAAACAAGCAAACCAGGAAGCTTGTTTGGTTGGCTACCGGCACCGGCACAATGTTGCCAGAGTACGGCAAGAGCTGGCGAAACTGTCTATAGACGAGGGCTAATGGCGAAGAGGCGTAGAATCGGAAGAAATGTTTTTCCGTTGTTTGGTCTAATCGTGCATAATCAGTGCGTACACGACATATCAGATCGCGAGTCTTCGCGAATTTCGCAACGTCGCGTGACAGACCGGCGAAGTGACGGCGACTCGAAAAATGTTTCACCAATCGTGAAGGACTGATAGCAGAAATGGAATAGAAACAGATGGAAATAGCTTTACGTTATAGTGCCCCTGCCTCCTATCTCTTCTACCCCCGTCGTCCCCTTTGTTTGTTGAACATTTTCTTTTATTATATAAAGGAACCCGCTGTCAGCGTGTCCGTATGAATGCTTGGGGTGGAATGTTTTTTTTTTTCAATAAACATCAGTTGCAAGTTAGCGTCTTTCCTGTTTATTACTATATTCTTCCTTTCCGTACAACTTTAGCGCTCCCCTTTGCACAAAAAGCCATTTCGCGCTTTGCGGCAAATTCACATGTGCACATAATTTCAGTACAGGCTCTACTGTATACAAAATTATTCTGCCGGCCTCTTTGAATAGTGCTGCAAAATATATTCTCGCTGAGTGTTCCGTCATGTCAAATACTTGTCAAATAAGTAACATGTCACATGTCAGGTGTAACATGACACTGCGTCGACGTTATATGGTGAAAGGTACATTTATAGCACTACTGATGTGCAAGCTACCTTTACCGGCTACAATATACGTATCATGTAGGCTACGTACTATCAGCATAAATTCGATCAACAAGTCGAAAGCTGCTAGAGTGCATTGCGGCGTCTCCAGGTTCACCTGTGTTTGTAACAGTGGCTTAATTTTGACTCCAAAATGTACGTCTGGAACTACACCCTGCTTTGAAACTGGCTACGGAGTGATTGCACGTCGTATGTGCAATCAATCAAGGGTTGCGCCAACCTTGATGAGCAGATTTTCCGTAGACGGATCCGGGGTGTTAGTTTGGGTGCAGCGACAGACCTCTTCTCCGTTATCCGGAGGGATCATTTTTAGGTTTAGTGGAATGTTTTTTTTAAATCGCCTGTAGTAGATAGCATAATGCTTTCCCCTGAGCTGGATTATTCGAAGAGGTGGACATTACTAGCACGAGAAATCGAAACACATATCCAACTAATTAAAAAAATAACTCAATTACTTCCTAATCAATTACTTTACTGCACATATTGCAATTTACTAACTGTAGCCGGTGGCTTTGCAAGACGTATCCACTTGAAATGAATCTTCAGGATGATGCCAGTTTCGAGATATCATTTCCCAAAGTGTGGAACGAAATGCATGGCTGTTCCACTTACTTTTGTGCTACAATGCATAAAAGAGGGTTTCGTTTAAAAAAATTAAATGGAACAGTGCATTTTCACGGCGAGCTCGATGGCGCATATCTCCAGACTGGTGTTAATCCACAAATTCAATCCAAATGGATACGCCTTGCAAACTCACCAGCTACAATTCGTAAATTACAAAATGTGCCGTAAAGGAATTCATTAGGAAGTTAATTAGGGAATTTTTCTTAATTAGTGGAATATCTACTTCGCTTTCTCGTGCAAGTAATGTCCGCCTTTCTGAATAATCCTGCTACAGACTAGAATTCTGCTATCTGCAAAAAAAAAAATTCTGGAAAACCCGTATGTAGGAAGTAAAGTACGTAGGCCTCCTATAGGTGCAGTCGATTCATGAGCATATCAAAGTGGTGATCAATGCGTTGGTATGTCCTGAAATGCAAAATATGGGTCAATACTGAATAGGAGAGATGACTTTGCCTGGTGTTCAAACCACTTGACTCACTATGTTTTTGTCGCAGTCCAGATAAAAAAAAAGCTTGGTATTACATAATGAATATTTAATAGGGGGCAAGGCATCCAAATTCTGTGCCACAGTGGCCAATCTGTCTGCTGCCTCATTTCCTTCAATACCCACATGGTCAAGAATCCAATGAAAACATATTTCATGGCTGACCAAAGATGCAATCTGTAGTTTACTTTGTGATTTCATATGCTATAAACTGTCATCGTAATAGTGCGATGTTGTTAGGCTTTGCTAGAGTCATCCTTGAGTCAGAATAAATCCCCCATCTACCGATACAACCACTTTTTAATATAAATCTCGCCGCTTGCAGTAAACCAGAGAGCTCGGCAGTGGTAGAGTGACGTATGGTGAGATAATCGATAACTTTTGCTCACATGATGGGGGCATTCATCTAAAACTACGGAAGGTGCACTGACAAACTTCTCAGTGCTGAAAATTGCTTTAATTACTTCACTTTTATTTCTGCCTTTTTCGCCACAATTTAATTTCTTTGTCCTATCAAACGTTAGGCGACACTGGCATTTCGAACAGTGCGAGGATAAATTAGGCGGGATCAGTGTCTGGCCTGATATCCGTGTGTTCTCATAGTTTCGACACAAGAAAAACTATGTCGATGATTCTACCCAGCGTGTGTTCTTAGTACACGTTGACATCTTGATGAACTGCGAAAGTTAGCTGCGTTCGTATTTTGGAAAGTCACATTCTGAGGGTAAACGCCGAATTTCAGCTGTCATCGTCCGTTGTTATGCAAGTATAATAGCGAAGTAAAAACCCACTACGCACTGCTGGATAACTTACTGTTCATTCCTCGCTCACACGGAACCAATGAAAACGTGAGACGTTTTGGTAAATAATTTACACCGTGCTAGCGTACATAATAGTGTTCCGAATCGTCTACGTTACCTAAAATTTACTGAAAAGTATTAGCGACCATTTTAGTGACATTGCAGAGAATTTTTGCGGAAATTTAGCAACTTTTCCGTATCACTTTAGCAACACGCTTCAAAGAAATTGTGGCAATTAGCACTGCCCATTATCACGCGAACTCTTAGCTTTCTTCCCGATTATTTTACTCCCATGAGAACGTATTATTGTTGACTATTTAGTCAAAGCTTAGCCTGTTTACGGGGCAATAGCTAGTAGACACGCGCGTCTTAACCGGTTCCTGCTAGTTGTCGCTGTAATTGGGATTCACAATGTTTATAATCAGTGCAAAGAGCGCGTGGTTAGGCGGTTTCTATTCGTCCCACAACAGTGGTATGTGCCGAACACGAAATAGTGTCCGTATCTGGCTGCAGCCGTTTTCAAATAGCTAAGAAATGACCGAGTGCGTACGCGTGGTACAGTGGCTAGAATAGGGGAAGTGTGATTACCGCCCGGCGGCTCCTATGGCAACCGCCGTCGCCGCTTGTGATGCATCCGCCGGGGGGCGCTCGCACTCGTTTATACGTCGAGCTGAGCGCCCGATACGAATTGGTGCGCGAGTTTCTCCCGCTTTCTGCTGGAAATTCTTGTGCGAAGTTATGTTTCGTGCAGTGCTGACAAGTGCTCAGGGATGAGCCGCCGTCAAAGCCACTGTTTTGTACCTGGCTGCACGACTGGTCACAAATTGTGCAAAAAGAAGTTGTCGCTCTTCGGGGTACCGTAGGACAAGGAGACGTACCGAAAGTGACAGCGCAACATACCTCGAGTGGAAAAGCCACTCGAACGAAATGCCACTGTGTGCGAACTCCATTTCAATCAGCAGTTTGTGTCGCGTCACTTTGGACACATCATCAGTGGTGAGCTGGTGCGCCTGGAAAGGAGCAGGCCATTGCTACAGCTGGATGCGATAGCAACGATCTTTCCAAACGTCCCCAAGTACCTCTCCAAGCCAGTGCCTAAGAAAAGGAATCCGAAAGACAGGTTGGACCTACAGTTTGCGCCTCCACAGAAAAAATCGCGAATCAACGTGGCCTCACCCGACACATCGGATGAAGCACCCACGCTTGCCGCCAACTCTGGATTGCCAAAATGTGATCGTGCCGTCCAATCAGTGGGCTATATATAAGCACGTTTTTTTCTGAAACTTCCCTTTTAGTCACATATAGCGTCTGCCTACCGGGGCAAATCATGAGCTTGCTTCACGCCCAAAAGCTTGTGCTGTTTCGTGGCGGGGACAGCATGATCGAACACCAAGTGTTTGCACGTGGTGTCGAGCTCTCACTTGATGAGCACTGCGATCCTGCATCCCTCCTACAGGCTGTTGACAGCATGAAGCTTTGTTCTGGTGCAGAGCGGTCGGTGGAGTTCCCTCTTGCGCGCAGCTCCAACATGACAAGCTGGAATGAAATCCTCTACCATACGAAGTGCAAGGGGTTTGTAAGTCGCCCTGAGAAGTGCTGCATCGCCTCCAAGTAGCTCAGAAGGCTACTGCTCAACCAGAGCTGTCGAGCTAGGCAGCTAAAGCGTAAGGAAAATTACGCCAGGACGCTAAAGACAAGGACCCAAGCTACGGTGCGCCGCCTCCAAAGCGAAAATCTTGGACAAGGCTCTCACGCAGCAAAAACAGGCAAATCACGCGATTGAAGCAAGTGCACTGAAGAATATCGACAAGCTCCCACCCAAACAGAAGGCAGCAATCATGGAGTGCTTTGAAGCTGCAAAAATGATCAATAATTGCACCATATTTCGCTTATAACAGCCCAGTTTCCAAGAAATCGTGCAAACGTGAAAATATTGAGTGAGCCAAGGCAACTTTCTATGTAACATAATAATTGTAATTGTAACATATTTAATTGAAATCCAATTGCATCTTTCTTTAACGAACAACTCGGACTAAATTCATCTTTGCAAGCAAGAACAGTTGTTTTCGTTCAAGCGTGCGTTTATAGACAGTAATTTGCGCGTAAAATAAGACCGCAGTGAAGCAATATTCGAGGCGTGTCTGTGCGGCCTCCGAGGTAAACATGCCAATACGGCCTAGATCTCGCAAGCAAATGACGTGTTATACGCGAATTTATAGGGCGCATACGTCGCTATAATGTTGCTGCGATCTTCGCGAACATGAGCGGCTGAGCAAGATGTGCTATTCGAGGTAAAGAAAAGGAAATTCGCATCGCGAATCGGGGAGCTTATCCGGCTAGTCGATCATCGGGCCTGGTCGGGCGACGTGATGATGATGATGATGATTTATTGGCATCCCCTTTGAAACGAGGTGGCGACAAATAGTCACCTAGCCTGCTTGATTTAATCAGGTATACTACACATGTTCTTTATCTAGCATTTTGTATATCTCTCATTATCTTTCTTTTTCAAAAATTTAGCTTGTACCACTGCCTATGATTTTAAGAGATCAGGTCGTATCCATCTTTTCCCTGCTTTTTTTCCACCAGTACTCTAATCGTCTCTTGCTGATCTCTACGGCTGATCTGTTTATGTTTCCTTCCACTTTAAACCGAAGCGCTTCTGGGAGTTGCACGTTACCTACGGTTCTCGCTGGGTGGATCCCGTCGCATTCCATTAGGATGTGCTGAGTGGTCTCTGGATCTTTACTGCAGCATGCACATGTCTCATCTAGTTCCGAATATTTGTTCCGATATGTTTTCGTCCTTAGGCAACCGGCTCGAGCCTCAAATAGCAAGGCACTGCCCTTTGTGTTATCGTACAGATTTTCCCTTCTAATTTCTTTCTTCTCATTCTTGTAAATCTCCATTGTCCTTTTCGTTTCCATTCTTTGCATCCAATTCACGGTCTCTATTTCTCTCACTTTCTTTCTGATGACCCCTGGTTGTCTATTTACAGTTTCGATTATCCTGTACTTGGTTGCCAACTTCCTTGACCTCTTCCTCCATTCTGTGTCCACGCTTTTCATGTAGAGATACTTGTGCACTTTAGCCGCCCATTTATTTTCATCCATGTTCCTGAGCCTTTCTTCAAAACTAATTTTGCTTTGTGCTTCTCTGACTTCAAAAGAGCCCCAGCCCATGTCTCCATGCACTGCCTCATTTGTCGTATTACCGTGTGTTCCGAAAGCCAACCGGCCTACTGATCTTTGGTTAACTTCCAAACCCGCCAATATATCCGATTTTAAGCATATAATGGCATTTGCGAATGTTAGCGCTGGCACCATTACTCCTTTCCAGATTCCACGCACCACCTCATACTTATTGTGGCTCCACAGTGCTCTGTGTTTCATTAATGCTGCATTCCTCTTCCCCTTTATTTTCAGATTATCTTGGTGGTTGCTTGAGTAATTCTTTCCTTCGTTTATGTGTACGCCGAGGTACTTATATTGCTTCACTATGGGTATTACTTGCTGTTGAATTGACACCACGAAGTTACTCGTGTGTTCATTAAAGATCATAATCCCTGATTTCTCTGTGCTAAACTTAAGGCCTAGATTTGTCGCTGCGTTCCCACAGATATTCGCAAGTATCTCTAAATCTTTTTTATTGTCCGCTAGTAGCACAATGTCGTCTGCGTACATCAATCCAGGGACCTTCTGTTGCACCATTTGTCCATTACGCATGTAGGATAAATCAAAACCTAATTCGCTGTTTTCCAGTCGTCTTTCTATGCCCTTGACGTAAAGCGTGAACAACAATGGTGACAGAGGGCATCCTTGCTTCAATCCTTGGTGAATTCCCACCATTTCATTTCCTTTTCGGCCTTCCCATGCCACTTGTACTTGGTTGTCTCGATATATCTCCCTCAGCAGCTCCACGAAATCGTCATCTATGCCTTCGTATTGAAGAATATCCTACAACCGTGAATGCAAGCGTGAGCGCCGCCTTGCGGCTGCATCTGAAACGCGCACGCGAGCGGCGGGGCCTTCGTCACACTTCCCTATTCTAGCCACTACAGTGCACTAGAATATATTGGGTAGTGGAAGGAGCGGCAGCCTCGGCGCGAGGCATATTGTGTAGAAGCCCACCAGATGGCGCGCGCGCTCACTTCCCGAGCACCGGCTGAGGGAGTCAGCGGCAGAACGCAGCAGGCGAGTGCGGCGGCACAGAGGTTCAGAATGCTGTGTTCATTTTTCCTCACGCCAAATATGACAATATGATTTTATGTAAGCAACGCTAAGATCTGTTGCAAGGGATGGCGGGGCACGGTACAGACCTACAATGTCTGTTATCGCGATGCACGCACTTCGTGCTGCAGCGGCAGGGTGCACTTTTAGCATCAAAATTTCACTTTTTTTTACCCACTTGCACTAGTCACAAGTCCAGTTCGAAACATAGAAAATACATTTGTCTTGAATAGGACTTAAACAGTGACTCCAACCAAGTAAGAGTATTTATTAACCCGATGTTTCGGAGCCAATTCGGCTCCTTCTTCAGGGGGTATTCTTCGGAGGTGACGGTGTGCAGCTTTTAAAAAGTCCATCGTAAGAAAGGGGAGAGAAAGGAAGGTGGGGAGACACTCGACAGGGCTATTATAGACACACGAAAATGGCGAAAGGGTGGGGAGGCTGCGGCGTTGCTGGTCGACTGGGATGACCGATGCTGGGGGACACTTTACCCGCGGGAAAGCCGTTGAAGGGAGGGGGGGGGGGCGATATGTTTTGGTGTTGGTGACCTAGAGCGGGGGCTCTTATCTTCTTTTCGCCGTGTCTCCGAGGCCATGGACATACACAGAGGGTAGGATGCCTTTCACGCGGTTTATATTAAGTCGGGCTAATAAATACCCTTACTTGGTTGGAGTCACTGTATAAGTTCTAATCAATTTTCCCAGCCAGACAGGTAATTCTGTCGAAATGTGTAGCTTAAAATTTGTACTGAATGCATGTATACTGCTTCATTCTTCTATCATTATGATTTAAGCAAGCGATGAACATGCGCATTTCAGAATCATGAGCCTCCTGCAGACAGTTTATTTCAGTGACTGTATCAGTAGGTAGGGGGGGAGGCATTTTCAAGAAACATAATGCAACAGATGAGTTGCACGATAGATAGTAGACAATACCATTTCACATACTTATGTACAGCAGCTCAACTTCAGATATCTTGAAGTCACCCGACTCTTTGGGACGGTTTAAGGACTTCACAAAGAAGTGGAACCGTGTGTGGTAACATAAGAAGCTACAACCTTCACCGTCAAAGATATTCTGCATGGCTGGCGCACCCTATCCGGTCTTCTCGGTTTCTCTTAATAAGAGTAATAACATTCTTAACACGCTCATGATGCAGCTCCTGTGTACTGAATGTGGCTGTGAAAAGGTTTAATAATCTTCGAATAAACCTGAAAAGCCACCCGTCTGGATACAGTAGGCCACCATTGTCTCCTTGTGTACTGGGGCGGTATTCTGCAAGAGTCTACCTAGTTGACTGCCCATTTCGGCGGCCGCTGATTCACTGCTGCTTGACGTGCAGGAAGGAGACTGGCTGGCACCTTCCTGCACATCAAGCAGCAGCGAATCAGCGGCCGCCGAAATGGACAGTTCACTATGTAGATTCCTACAGAATACCGCCCCTGGTGTACAGCCTGGTGTACTGAGCTGCAGCAAGACTATCAACATCCTCCTTCTTTGGGAGAAGCAATTTGTGGCATTCCCCAATCACACTCCAATTTCAACAAAAACTTCCTGGCACCATAAGCACAAATATAGAAAATGAGCCCGTCGTCACATTTTGCTTGAACACATGAGACATGGTCTGGTACAGGGCCCTGCTTTTGATACCCTGCAGTGGGAATGTCATCATCATCAAGAAGTCTTTGAATTATGTCAGTTTTGCCAGGCTTTGGGCCTTCCATCATGTCTGGCTCAATGAGTGATGTAAAAACACCAGGCTCAGCATTCCCATTAGCAACAGATCTGGCAAGCCAATAAATACTTAGGCACATCCAGTACACAGTAATGAGAAACTGTGTACTGGATGGGTATTGCAGCCGCTTGACTGCCGTGCTATACCGAATCGATTTTCAACTGGGTCCTGACCCAGCTTTGAGGCCATTAAGTACTTGTAGCTAACATTCTTTGTCATGTAGGTCAGCAACGACAGAACGCTTGCAATTGTGACTCTCAGGCCAACAGCAGTAGATGCGGACAGGAAGCCACCTCGACCACCTGCATGCAGCTCCCCTTCGGTCAGGCATGTGAAAAACGAAAGAAGCTTTTCCACAGAAGAAGATTCTGGCCACAGAGCGTGGCTTGGAAATCTGGGTGTCATTATTTCAATGATGTCTCGGATCATCCTGCAACAAAAATGCACCAAGAATTTATTTTCTAATATCCACACTGTTTACGATCGTTTGAAGATTGTGCTGGGGCGCTGTCACATCCAGGCTATCGTTGCCATCCGCACCATAATCTTGAGATGATTAATTATGAACGTCGCGACGAGACAAATGCACCTTCTTCGTGCGTGCACCTGGGCACACTGCAACGCGTTTTCTCTCTTGTCTTCTCTGACGCATTTCCTTTGAGAGGTAGGATGGCAAATCGGGCAGGAGCGTGGGCACCGCGGCGTCGGTCAGCGCAGGTTTACCTCGAGGAATCCTTACTTCCTCACCGTTGATGAAGTGAACATGGTGGCGCAAAATAAAATGCGCTTGAAAGTGCCTCTCCCACACAGTTGAAGTCTCGGAGAGTGGCTTATCCTAGCAATGAAGATTCCTCTCCCACTGTTTCCACCTGTCGTTGTGTTTAGGCACTCCAAAAAGAAACAACGTGCGCCCATTTACTTCTCTAAAACCAGGATACCCGCTCTTGCATCCGGGCGCATAGCAATGCGCATCGCTTTTTATTGCGATAGCAATTATATGGACACTCCAAAGCAGATTTCTGCCGTTGGCGTCGCCGTCGCCGTCGCCGTGAGGTTCCGTATGACGTCAATGGAGATGAAATCGTCGCCGCGCGCCGCCGAACGCTGTATGTGCGAGTGAAAGGGCGCGAGGGACGCGCGCTTTCACGGGGAGTGAACGCACGGCGGAGAACAAACGCGCGTTCTGTGCCGTGCTCCCTTAAGGGCTGCAGAAGTAGGCGTCTCTTTCCTCCTTTACAATCACCATATATGTAGAGCAAACGCGCCTTCTTCTGACGCACGAAAGGCCGTGGGGGGGGGGGGGGGAGGGGGAGGGAAGGGAGGGGACGTTTAGCTGCGGCACCAAGTATATTTATATCAGAGGCTCCGGCAACAGTCACCAACGCCGCACGCATTTTGTGCGAACGTGGGCAAAACACCGACGGCGTCGACAACAGTTGTGCGTGTTGCCGGTGCTGCTGCATGTCCAAGTTTATACAGCTGATAAAGCTAATATCATTACTCTGTATAGCTCTCTACAAATTGGCTATCGCAATTGATGCTTTGCCTTTTAGGTGAAACTGCGACTTTTTTTTCTTCTTCTCTTGCGTTATCCAAAAAGCGACAACAGGGCAGCATCGAACAGACAAATGGCCACGCTCGGCACTTTCAGTAGCTTCACTTGCAAAAACACGAGAAGCACGCTGGCTCGTAACACCAAGAACGACGCGGTAAGACGGTTGCAGCTGCGCGGGCAACGCGGGCTCCAACCGGCACGGTCTCCTCGGGAAGAGCACACCAGCGCCTCTAGCGGGAGTCTTCGCTCTTGGCTTCACGCTGCCTGTGCGCCCAGCCCTCCGCTCTTTCCACTACCCAATACTTCTAGTTCACTGTACTAGCCACTGTACGCGTGGTTTTTTCATGGGCGCCGCCATTGGCAGTGGCGCCATCTATGGGCAGTTGGAATGCTGGCTTGGGCAAACGCCCGTGTTGTGTGCTATGGTATACGCTCGGCGGTAGTTTCTGGTGGATTTTTTCGCACTCGCGTGGTGTAAATGAATGAAATGGCGTCTTCTACGTGAGTTATGGTCCTGTGAGGCGTAGTGAAGGAATTTAAGTCTGAAGTAATTAAGCGGCTGGAGTTTCTGCTGGCGTTTCTGCTGGCGTTCGTGCGGACGGAGCACCCAGCGCGAGGTGTACGTGCGCGTTTGTTTGAGCTTACAATCAGCCTCGGATATCAGTTAGGTATTCCGTAAAATTCGTTTCACGAATGTTACCATACTGCAACATTCTCAGCACTGTAATTCTAAGCTCTGGCTTAGCTGCAACGAGTAGTTACGAAACATTTGGCGATCCTAACAGCGTGGGTACCGTTCTGATGGCGAATAAGTTGCACTGTTTTCTTCGACAAGTGTTCAAGTTGTTATCTATAGATACATTGGGCGACTGCCTTCTTTGCTGGGCAAGGTTTCCACCCACAAGTAAAATAATTTGGTTAATAATAACCGCATACCGTACAGTGTGAATCACACTTTTCGAGTGGTCGAACGACCAGCTGCAGACTGCGCGAGCTTCCGAGGCAGTAGTAAATGCTGTGTTATAGATCTGTTCTATATAGCGCATGGTCCAAGAGGTCCAAGCATGCAGCACGACCATGCGAAGTCTTATTGCGTCATTATCCCCTGTTCTGATTTATTTTGCCGCAAAAAAAAAAGGACATATGAACTTTTTTTCTTTTTTTTTTCAGTCTCGTAAGCTCAGTCATCTACGACGCATTCACCCATCTTACGGAAATTGCGTCCTTACAGATAGCTGTTGGATTCTCTTTATGTGATCCCCTTTCTATATTGTGGCTTAGAGCAAAATTGCAATGCCGATCGAAGCACGTCGCTTGCGTGTATAATGTTGGTTTTCCTACGGTAGTGCTTGCTGTGTTGAGCAAAGCCTTCGGCCTCTTGCAGAAGGCTAACGTAGACATAGTGATTTGAAGTCTACTAGACTTAAAATGCGTGAGAACGACGTGGGTGGCTGATGCAAATGTTTTACAACTCTTCGTCGAGTGAAAACCGATACATCCAACATAGTTCACAACACCGCCGCGGTACGGTGGCTAGATTGGTAGGTGTGCCGACCGGCGTAGTTCACTGCTTCTCCGCATCATGACAGCAGGAGTGGCGCTGCGGTCAGAGGTTTGCCGTGAAGAGCGCGTCGTCTGCTACTGAGAGTGTTGTTATTGCGCGCCTGTTATATTTAAGATAATGGGTTTTTCACGATAAAACCTGAAGACAATGGTTAAATTATGTTGAGAGAGTGCTTAACAGTGCGATGTTTATTGTTGCAATGAGTAATTTCGAAAATCTGTCATTTATATCGTCTGTTAACACGCTCAGGGCACGGAGCGCTGCGCTCGCAGTCACGATAGTTCTTCGAATTCTTGAAATTTCCTTGGACGTTTAAGGAGCTAAGTGAAGACTGTGGGTGATATTCGTGAGACTCCGGGACAGAGTGAAAGTGTTCCTGCACAGAATAAAACAAGCCTGAAGAGCACCACTTGCATTGCGCCTAATTGTAAGTTCGGCTACAAACATGCAAACCACGCGTGAAAGAATCATTGGTTTCGATGCTCTGAGACCCAGAACTTTCCGAGAGAAGTCAGCTTGCCCTTCGCCGTGCTGAAAAAAATGTTTCAACCGCATTAGTCATGTGCCAGCGCCACTTCAAGGAGCATGTCATCGAGCGTATGACCGGCAGGAAGATTGTGCAGATTCCGATGGCGTATGTGCGGTTAGAGTGACGCTGTTTCTTCGGTGCTACCCGACGCTGCGCCTTACATATTGAAGAACATTTGTAGAAAAAGAACAAGGCGAGACTCCAACGGCGTGTCGGCCGTTGAAATAATCCGGAAGAGACAGCGAGCAACTCCTCTGGAGACATTGGCCATACTTACACACGGTCCAAGCAAATAGGATGCGAATGCAAATATTGCGTGTTCTACAGGTGAAGAATGAGTATTTGTAGAAAAGTGAAGAAATGAACCTGCTCAAAGACGGCCGACGAAATGTTCGTGTGTGCAAAAGATTCAGCTTCAAGTGCAGCGGCCGCGGTTTACAACGCAACGACTGGCAGATATGCCCTGCCGCTGGCATCTTTTCTTTTCCTTTCGCCAGCTGAAGCGTTCAGGAGTCATGGGTTGTGAGCAGCATAAAATAGAAATTACGAACAGCATCATCAAGCTAATACATTGGCCTGCATTTCCTTGTGACGACCAAAACTTGGCTCCTGAGCGTACTCCAGAAAATAAAAAGCACCTTACGCTGCGGCTACTCTACGTGCATTTTGAGCGCTGCATGATGCAGTGAAGTGTTTCATTTAAATCTATAGTTGCAATAAAAGCTTGGTGTTGCTGTATGGTTTGCGTGTGTGATCGAAGAATTACATAAATTATTATTTTATTCAAGTATACATGCATACGATCTTCACGAGTCCAAACTATGATTTTTCATGCTACGAGCTACTGCTTTCATCATACATAATCGCACGACGTAAGAACTTTTTTTCTTTATCACAACAAGTTTATAATATATTTTATAAATTTATAATAGCCCCTATACTAAAATCCTTTGGTTCAATTTCCTTGACTGCAGTCAAGGAAATCGAATCAAAGGATTTTAGTTTCAATATTTAGAATCAAAGGATTTTAGGAATATCAATATTTATTCCATTGTGTTTTATCCCTTCAAGCCAAAGCATTTCTCTTGCACATTCCCTGGTATACGAATACGCCGTATACACGTTCGTGTACAGCCCCTACATACTACATCTATTCTGCAAAGCAAACTTCGCCTTTCTCGCTTCAGAAGAACTGATGAAGGGCTATTTCGTCCATGCAAAATTTGTACTTCTCCTCGTAGACTCAAGTTTAACGTGTTTACCGAACTAAACAGCGTTAATAGCTATTATATATTCTTGAACGTCAAACGGGGAAACAAACAGATGACGGAAAAGGCAAGTACGTTACCTTCGCAAGAGACAGAGCTCTGCTGCGTTCAGAAATTTGTAACTGTCTATGATGCCACTGTGAATGTGGTTTTCAGTTTAAATACGATGGTAAATATGCCGCAGTTGCAATGTAACGTCGCCGCAGCAGTAGATGACGCGCGCCGCCTGCGAAAGACTCCTTACCGCAGCGCCAATTTTGTCGTCATGATGCGGAGAAGCGCTGAACTACTCTTCGTGCCCGGCGGACGGCACACCTACCCATCTAGCCACCGCAGCCGTGGTGGCTCCGTTAGCTAAGGCGTTGCGCTGCTGAGCACGAGGTCGCGGGATCGAATCCCGGCCGCGGCGGCCGCATTTCGATGGAGGCGAAAATGCAAAAAACGCCCGTGGGCTTGCGTTGTAGTGTACGTTAAAGAACCCCAGGTGGTCGAAATTAATCCGGAGCCTTCCACTACGGCGTGCCTCATAATCAGAACTGGTTTTGGCACGTAAAACCCCAAAAAGAACAACACATACATACTCCGCGGCTGATGATGGGCGTCGCATTTTTTCACATCCCAGAGAAATTTCCAGATACTGTAGCTACTGCTGCACCTAAAGGCTACACAGTGGTTGTTCGACGACCTCGTAAGAACTGACATCCCGTAAATTGCACTCGGAACTAGCTAAAACACCTCCAAACACATTCAAGCCGCGCCGCGCCGGCTCGCACAAGCCAGAGAGGAGGAAAGGCTCGTCGCGCGCCCTTTCCTCCTCCCCCAATGAAAAGATCTATATGCGGAGCTGTGAGACTGAGTTGGTTCTAGTAACGTTGGTTTTGAGCGTATGAGCTTTAATGGAGGCTTCACTACCAGGTGCCTTCAAGGTGGCTCGCGCTGTTGTTCGTGTAGGCCAGTTTCCAAGGATGTTGATTTGCGTTATTAAGCGTTTGTCCAGTTGACCTATCGTGGCTGAGAGAGCTGCTCTCTGCGGGTTAAAACGAGGGCACTCACAAAGAAGGTGTGCGATTTTTTCATTGCACCGGAAGAGCGTTCTAATCACAGTCGGTCAGATAGGCCGGTGTCTCGCAAGAAGCGCAGAAGCGCCTGCACGGCCTTCTTCTGTGACATTAAGTCCAGTCTGTGGTGCAGAATTTTTTCTTCCGACAGAGGCCGGTCGTCCAATTGGTTGAACGCGTTGGTAAGAG